>NW_024608998.1:0-52500 GCF_018296145.1 Oncorhynchus tshawytscha | reverse complement strand
ACTGTACTATAGTAGTATTAGATATATACTACCAACCATCTCCTAATGTTAGTGACTGTACTAAAGTAGTATTAGATATGTACTACCAACCAACCATCTCCTAATGTTAGTGACTGTACTATAGTAGTATTAGATATATACTACCAACCATCTTCTAACGTTAGTGACTCTACTAATGTAATGTTATCTAACTGTCTTCCTCTTTTCTCCACTACCCTGCCTCCTCCCCTCCCTTCCCTCCTCCCCTCCTTCCTCCCCTCCCCTCCCCTCCCTCCTCCACTTCCTCCTACCCTCTCTCCTACACTCCTTCCTCCCCTCCCTCCAACCCTCCCTCCTCCCTTACCCCTCTAAGTCACTAAGCACTAGTCTACTACCCCTCACTAGTCTACTACCCCTATCTCCCTCCCTCCTTTCCTATCCTTCTAATGCACTACAAGGACTAATACCCCTAATGCCTATGTGTTTAGGCTTAGTTGAAATCTCTGGTGGCCCACTTTAGCCATTACCCTGAGCCCTGGTCATTACCCTGGTCTGGGGCTGCAGTTAACTGGCTAATTTATTATCTAAAAGAGCCAGGTCAGCTCAGTAAGAGGGACTGGACAGACCGACAGACAGACCGACAGACCGACAGACCGACAGACAGACAGACAGACCGACAGACAGACAGACAGACAGACAGACCTCTAACAGTTTTGACCGTAATCAGTTTTGACCTTTATATCATAATGAATAAGATTACATAGACAGGGGGATCTGATCCTAAATCAGCGTTCCTATTCCACAACGCTTGATCCTTTATGTCTCTGTGAGTTATCTGACCTGAATGCACAGTCTGACTACTCCTGAACTATAGCCTGGCTGCTGCATGGTCCCAGGGTGTAACTCCTAAACTGGCTGCTGCATGGTCCCAGGGTGTAACTCCTAAACTATAGCCTGGATGCTGCATGGTCCCAGGCTATAACTCCTGAACTGTAGCCTGGATGCTGCATGGTCCCAGGGTGTAACTCCTAAACTATAGCCTGGATGCTGCATGGTCCCAGGCTATAACTCTTGAACTATAGCCTGGCTGCTGCATGGTCCCAGGCTATAACTCCTGAACCACACAGTGCTATATGTGCCTCAGCCCAATACTAACCTCTTCATCTTTCCATGTCTCCACCTCTCCACATCTCCATCTCTCCATCTCTCCATCTTTCCATATCTCCACCTCTCCACCTCTCCACGTCTCCATCTCTCCATGTCTCCATGTCTCCACGTCTCCATCTCTCCATCTCTCCATGTCTCCACCTCTCCATGTCTCCACGTCTCCATCTCTCCATGTCTCCATGTCTCCACCTCTCCATGTCTCCATCTCTCCATGTCTCCATGTCTCCATGTCTCCATCTCTCCATCTCTCCATGTCTCCACCTCTCCATGTCTCCACGTCTCCATCTCTCCATGTCTCCATGTCTCCACCTCTCCATGTCTCCATCTCTCCACCTCTCCATGTCTCCATCTCTCCATGTCTCCATGTCTCCATCTCTCCATGTATCCACCTCTCCATCTCTCCATGTCTCCAACTCTCCACCTCTCCACCTCTCCATCTCTCCATCTCATGGAGTGCTTCACAGTCCTGTCTTTATCCTGTGTATATAATAACAAACCTCTCCATCTCTCCTCTCCTTAGAGACCGTATGCCTGAGACTCAGGAGGGTCAGATCACCATGGAGAAGACCCCCAGCTACTACGTCACTAAAGACGTTCCCGCCCGTATCCACACCATGTCCCCAGACACCAGGCTGATTGTGGTGGTCCGAGACCCCGTCACCAGGGCCATCTCAGACTACACTCAGACCCGCTCCAAGAAACCTGACATCCCCTCCTTTGAGAGCCTCGCCTTCAAGAACAGAACTACCGGTCTCATCGACACGTCCTGGAGCGCCGTCCAGATCGGGATGTATGCCAAGCACCTAGAACGCTGGCTGCAGTACTTCCCCAAGGACCAGCTCCTCTTCATCAGCGGGGAGAGGTTGATCTCTGACCCAGCCGGGGAGATGACACGCGTACAGGACTTCCTGGGGCTCAGGAGGGTGGTCGGTCACAAACACTTTCACTTCAACCCAGCCAAGGGCTTCCCCTGTCTGAAGAGGCCGGAGGGTAATAGTAAACCTCACTGTCTGGGGAAAACCAAAGGAAGGATTCATCCTAATATTGACCCTGAGGTGGTACAGAAGCTGAGAGACTTTTATCAACCTTTCAACAGGAGGTTTTATCAGATGACGGGACATGACTTTGGATGGGGTTCATGGAGCTGAGCGACGGAGACATTGAGTGAATCCGAAATGGCACCCTCTTCCCTATGTAGAGCACTACCCTGGTCAATAGTAGTGCACTATAACATTGGACAAAATGGAACCCTCTTCCCTATGTAGAGCACTACCCTGATCAATAGTAGTGCACTATAATATTGGACAAAATGGCACCCTCTTCCCTATGTAGAGCACTACCCTGGTCAATAGTAGTGCACTATAATATTGGACAAAATGGCACCCTCTTCCCTATGTAGCGCACTACCCTGGTCAATAGTAGTGCACTATAATATTGGACAAAATGGCACCCTCTTCCCTATGTAGCGCACTACCCTGGTCAATAGTAGTGCACTATAATATTGGACAAAATGGCACCCTCTTCCCTGTGTAGCGCACTACCCTGGTCAATAGTAGTGCATTATTGAGGTTGTTGTACACTATTCTGATCAAATGTAGTGCGCTACTGAGGTGTTATGGTGCCCTTTCAGACAGAGATGTTGTATCTTTCTTTGAGGGGTTTTAGGTTGTAATTGTAACATTTTGGAGATATTGGTATACTGTGTATATAAGGCAGCGTGTGTAAAAAGTACAGAAGTCTATTTTATGATAATTTATTTCTAGGATATTATGAACTCACTGAGCTGCCTATCCATGTTTGTTGAGGACCATCACACATCTTTACATTCCTGTTTTTAAAATCTTCGTTTGAAGGGCATTTTGTAATCTTGAAATTACCTCAGAAAAATACATGTGCAGGAATTGTGGAAATGAAAATATAACAGCACAATTCTGTTACGGGTAGCAGCACTCGACCAGCAGGGTTAGGCTAGAGCTATTGTTTCCCTTCATAGACATGCAATGACTTTATAATGCTGCATTGGCTCATTCTCCCTACCTTTACCACATTGGTTTTAAAGTGGCTGTACGAATACCACACCATCTCAGCAAAAATGGTTCAATCACAGACGTAGAAATATTGTAGCGAGCAGAGAATTAGTGTTGGGTCATTGAACACGGAGGCATCTCTGTAGCCTCTTTGTTTTTAAAAGATGTTAAAAACCACTCAAGGAGTCCAAATCAACCTCCTTAAGATCAGCCTGACCTCCAGAGGCCTGTGGGCCCACTTCATCCACCAGATCAATATATAGAACCTCAGCTGATCCCGTCAGTCTGCGTCCCAAATGGCTCCCTGCTCACTTAATCGTTCACTACTTATGAGCAGGACCCATGGGGCATTTAGGGAACAGGGAACCATTTGGGATGCCCTCCCAGTGTCACTATGACAGCTATATCAATACAGTAATAATTCATCATCACATCAATTACACGTGAGTGATGTCACATTACAGCTGAGTGATGTCACAGTGCAGCTGAGTGATGTCACAGTGCAGCTGAGTGATCTGTAGTCCTGTTGGGTAAAGTTAACAGGACTGCTGTTGGATCAGATGTTATCACCACAGCCCTCTGTAGTCCTGTTGGGTAAAGTTAACAGGACTGCTGTTGGATCAGCTGTTATCACCACAGCCCTCTGTAGTCCTGTTGGGTAAAGTTAACAGGACTGCTGTTGGATCAGATGTTATCACCACAGCCCTCTGTAGTCCTGTTGGGTAAAGTTAACAGGACTGCTGTTGGATCAGCTGTTATCACCACAGCCCTCTGTAGTCCTGTTGGGTAAAGTTAACAGCTGTTGGATCAGACCACATTTATTGGGAACTCAATGGTGCATTGTTGTGTTATTGTTGTTGAAATGGAAATTCAAAGGCTGCGATTCAATCCGATCGCACGTTGCAGTGCTCTTGACATCAGAAAGTCATTTCCAGCTGAGCCAACGTTAACAGAGGTTTACCTTGAAGGTCACCTCTGTGATAGTGTGCAGCGCTGTAGCGAGCCTTGAATTGAATCGTGACCAACGTCTTGCTATTCAGGGCTCACAATTCCTTTCTCCTAAGTCTGTGTATGGGTGAGTTTTATTCATCCCTATACAGAGAGATACGCCAATGACAATGTTTCTACCCATCAAATATGATGATAATGTATTGATAAAAAATCTGTATCAACTATTTTGCTGTACAGTTTCCATTTTACAAAGATGTAAATGAGACCGTTGTGAGTAAAATGGCGTTATTGTTGTTATTTCTTTGAAGTAAGGAATATATCTATTTTACCAAAACCAAATGATCCTCTGAATGTCACATTGTCATAAAACTACACTACACCTTTGACATGTGTTATAACTACATTATAAACAAATTATACAGTCTTATAACCAGCTTATGACCAGCTTATAAAGCCCCTGTCATTTCTCCTCATTGTCTTCGGTGACTACGTCATTGGAGCCCTTAGCACTGAGCACAGTGGCACCAGAGGGGTTGTCTGACGCTTCCTGAACCTCATTAGCCAGACAGGTTAATGAGCGCAGTTAGCATTAGTGTTAGCGTTAGTGACTCAATGGAACACTACCACGCTTGTCGCCATGGTCACAGCATCATGTGTCAGGTCCCTCTCTAAGCAGGAGGAGAGACAGATGATCAAAACACTGCCATTCCTCTGAGAGCCTGATAGTAGATAACCCCTGATACTGTAAAGAAGGAGAGCCTGATAGTAGATAACCCCTGATACTGTAAAGAAGGAGAGCCTGATAGTAGATAACCCTGATACTGTAAAGAAGGAGAGCCTGATAGTAGATAACCCCTGATACTGTAAAGAAGGAGAGCCTGATAGTAGATAACCCCTGATACTGTAAAGAAGGAGAGCCTGATAGTAGATAACCCCTGATACTGTAAAGAAGGAGAGCCTGATAGTAGATAACCCCTGATACTGTAAAGAAGGAGAGCCTGATAGTAGATAACCCCTGATACTGTAAAGAAGGAGAGCCTGATAGTAGATAACCCTGATACTGTAAAGAAAGGAGAGCCTGATAGTAGATAACACCTGATACTGTAAAGAAGGAGAGCCTGATAGTAGATAACCCCTGATACTGTAAAGAAGGAGAGCCTGATAGTAGATAACCCCTGATACTGTAAAGAAGGAGAGCCTGATAGTAGATAACCCTGATACTGTAAAGAAGGAGAGCCTGATAGTAGATAACCCTGATACTGTAAAGAAGGAGAGCCTGATAGTAGATAACCTGATAGTAGATAACACCTGATACTGTAAAGAAGGAGAGCCTGATAGTAGATAACCCCTGATACTGTAAAGAAGGAGAGCCTGATAGTAGATAACCCCTGATACTGTAAAGAAGGAGAGCCTGATAGTAGATAACACCTGATACTGTAAAGAAGAGCCTGAGTAGCCCTGATAGTAGATAAGTAGATAACCCTGATACTGTAAAGAAGGAGAGCCTGATAGTAGATAACACCTGATACTGTAAAGAAGGAGAGCCTGATAGTAGATAACCCTGATACTGTAAAGAAGGAGAGCCTGAGTAGATAACCCTGATACTGTAAAGAGAGCCTGATAGTAGATAACCCTGATACTGTAAAGAAGGAGAGCCTGATAGTAGATAACACCTGATACTGTAAAGAAGGAGAGCCTGATAGTAGATAACACCTGAGTAAAGAAGGAGAGCCTGATAGTAGATAACCCTGATACTGTAAAGAAGGAGAGCCTGATAGTAGATAACCCCTGATACTGTAAAGAAGGAGAGCCTGATAGTAGATAACCCTGATACTGTAAAGAAGGAGAGCCTGATAGTAGATAACACCTGATACTGTAAAGAAGGAGAGCCTGATAGTAGATAACCCTGATACTGTAAAGAAGGAGAGCCTGATAGTAGATAACCCTGATACTGTAAAGAAGGAGAGCCTGATAGTAGATAACCCCTGATACTGTAAAGAAGGAGAGCCTGATAGTAGATAACTGTACCTGATACTGTAAAGAAGGAGAGCCTGATAGTAGATAACACCTGATACTGTAAAGAAGGAGAGCCTGATAGTAGATAACCCCTGATACTGTAAAGAAGGAGAGCCTGATAGTAGATAACCCTGATACTGTAAAGAAGGAGAGCCTGATAGTAGATAACCCCTGATACTGTAAAGAGAGCCTGAGTAGATAACCTGATAGTAAAGATAACCCCTGATACTGTAAAGAAGGAGAGCCTGATAGTAGATAACCCTGATACTGTAAAGAAGGAGAGCCTGATAGTAGATAACCCTGATACTGTAAAGAAGGAGAGCCTGATAGTAGATAACCCTGATACTGTAAAGAAGGAGAGCCTGATAGTAGATAACCCTGATACTGTAAAGAAGGAGAGCCTGATAGTAGATAACACCTGATACTGTAAAGAAGGAGAGCCTGATAGTAGATAACACCTGATACTGTAAAGAAGGAGAGCCTGATAGTAGATAACACCTGATACTGTAAAGAAGGAGAGCCTGATAGTAGATAACCCTGATACTGTAAAGAAGGAGAGCCTGATAGTAGATAACCCTGATACTGTAAAGAAGGAGAGCCTGATAGTAGATAACCCCTGATACTGTAAAGAAGGAGTAGATAACCCTGATACTGTAAAGAGTAGATAACACCTGATACTGTAAAGAAGGAGAGCCTGATAGTAGATAACCCCTGATACTGTAAAGGAGAGCCTGATAGTAGATAACCCTGATACTGTAAAGAAGGAGAGCCTGATAGTAGATAACACCTGATACTGTAAAGAAGGAGAGCCTGATAAGATAACCCTGATACTGTAAAGGAGAGCCTGATAGTAGATAACCTGATAGTAGATAACCCTGATACTGTAAAGAAGGAGAGCCTGATAGTAGATAACACCTGATACTGTAAAGAAGTAGATAACACCTGAGAGCCTGATAGTAGATAACCCTGATACTGTAAAGAAGGAGAGCCTGATAGTAGATAACCCTGATACTGTAAAGAAGGAGAGCCTGATAGTAGATAACCCTGATACTGTAAAGAAGGAGAGCCTGATAGTAGATAACCCTGATACTGTAAAGAAGGAGAGCCTGATAGTAGATAACCCTGATACTGTAAAGAAGGAGAGCCTGATAGTAGATAACCCCTGATACTGTAAAAGGAGAGCCTGATAGTAGATAACACCTGATACTGTAAAGAAGGAGAGCCTGATAGTAGATAACACCTGATACTGTAAAGAAGGAGAGCCTGATAGTAGATAACACCTGATACTGTAAAGAAGGAGATAACCTGATACTGTAAAGATAACCCCTGATACTGTAAAGAAGGAGAGCCTGATAGTAGATAACCCCTGATACTGTAAAGAAGGAGTAGCCTGATAGTAGATAACACCTGATACTGTAAAGAAGGAGAGCCTGATAGTAGATAACCCCTGATACTGTAAAGAAGGAGAGCCTGATAGTAGATAACCCTGATACTGTAAAGAAGGAGAGCCTGATAGTAGATAACCCCTGATACTGTAAAGAAGGAGAGCCTGATAGTAGATAACACCTGATACTGTAAAGAAGGAGAGCCTGATGAGTAGATAACCCCTGATACTGTAAAGAAGGAGAGCCTGATAGTAGATAACCCCTGATACTGTAAAGAAGGAGAGCCTGATAGTAGATAACCCTGATACTGTAAAGAAGGAGAGCCTGATAGTAGATAACACCTGATACTGTAAAGAAGGAGAGCCTGATAGTAGATAACACCTGATACTGTAAAGATATAGTGTAACCCCTGAGTAAAGGAGAGCCTGATAGTAGATAACACCTGATACTGTAAAGGAGAGCCTGATAGTAGATAACACCTGATACTGTAAAGGAGAGCCTGATAGTAGATAACCCCTGATACTGTAAAGGAGAGCCTGATAGTAGATAACACCTGATACTGTAAAGAAGGAGAGCCTGATAGTAGATAACCCCTGATACTGTAAAGAAGGAGAAGAGCCTGATAGTAGATAACCCCTGATACTGTAAAGAAGGAGAGCCTGATAGTAGATAACACCTGATACTGTAAAGAAGGAGAGCCTGATAGTAGATAACCCTGATACTGTAAAGAGAGCCTGAGTAGATAACCTGATACTGTAGATAACCCCTGATACTGTAAAGAAGGAGAGCCTGATAGTAGATAACCCCTGATACTGTAAAGAAGGAGAGCCTGATAGTAGATAACCCTGATACTGAAAGAACCTGATAAGATAACCCCTGATACTGTAAAGAGAGCCTGATAGTAGATAACCCCTGATACTGTAAAGAAGGAGAGCCTGATAGTAGATAACCCCTGATACTGTAAAGAAGGAGAGCCTGATAGTAGATAACCCCTGATACTGTAAAGAAGGAGAGCCTGATAGTAGATAACCCCTGATACTGTAAAGAAGGAGAGCCTGATAGTAGATAACCCCTGATACTGTAAAGAAGGAGAGCCTGATAGTAGATAACACCTGATACTGTAAAGAAGGAGAGCCTGATAGTAGATAACCCCTGATACTGTAAAGAAGGAGAGCCTGATAGTAGATAACACCTGATACTGTAAAGAAGGAGAGCCTGATAGTAGATAACACCTGATACTGTAAAGAAGGAGAGCCTGATAGTAGATAACCCCTGATACTGTAAAGAAGGAGAGCCTGATAGTAGATAACCCCTGATACTGTAAAGAAGGAGAGCCTGATAGTAGATAACACCTGACACTTTAAAGAAGGAGAGCCTGATAGTAGATAACCCTGATACTGTAAAGGAGAGCCTGATAGTAGATAACACCTGATACTGTAAAGAAGGAGAGCCTGATAGTTGATAACACCTGACACTGTAAAGAAGGAGAGCCTGATAGTAGATAACCCCTGATACTGTAAAGGAGAGCCTGATAGTAGATAACACCTGATACTGTAAAGAAGGAGAGCCTGATAGTAGATAACACCTGACACTGTAAAGAAGGAGAGCCTGATAGTAGATAACCCCTGATACTGTAAAGAAGGAGAGCCTGATAGTAGATAACCCCTGATACTGTAAAGAAGGAGAGCCTGATAGTAGATAACCCCTGATACTGTAAAGAAGGAGAGCCTGATAGTAGATAACACCTGATACTGTAAAGAAGGAGAGCCTGATAGTTGATAACACCTGATACTGTAAAGAAGGAGAGCCTGATAGTAGATAACCCCTGATACTGTAAAGAAGGAGAGCCTGATAGTAGATAACCCCTGATACTGTAAAGAAGGAGAGCCTGATAGTAGATAACCCCTGATACTGTAAAGAAGGAGAGCCTGATAGCCTGGATTTGGAGTCACACTCAAAATTAAAGTGGAAAACCACACTACAGGCTGATCCAACTTTGATGTAATGTCCTTAAAACAAGTCAAAATGAGGCTCAGTAGTGTGTGTGGCCTCCACGTGCCTGTATGACCTCCCTACAACGCCTGGGCATGCTCCTGATGAGGTGGCGGATGGTCTCCTGAGGAATCTCCTCCCAGACCTGGACTAAAGCATCCGCCAACTCCTGGACAGTCTGTGGTGCAACGTGGCGTTGGTGGATGGAGCGAGACATGATGTCCCAGATGTGCTCAATTGGATTCAGGTCTGGGGAACGGGCGGGCCAGTCCATAGCATCAATGCCTTCCTCTTGCAGGAACTGCTGACACACTCCGGCCACATGAGGTTTAGCATTGTCTTGCATTAGGAGGAACCCAGGGACAACCGCACCAGCATATGGTCTCACAAGGGGTCTGAGGATCTCATCTCGGTACCTAATGGCAGTCAGGCTACCTCTGGCAAGCACTTGGAGGGCTGTGCGGCCCCCCAGAGAAATGCCACCCCACCCCACACCATGACTGACCCACCGCCAAACCGGTCATGCTGGAGGATGTTGCAGGCAGCAGAACGTTCTCCATGGTGTCTCCGGACTCTGTCACGTCTGTCACATGTGCTCAGTGTGAACCTGCTTTCATCTGTGAAGAGCACAGGGCGCCAGTGGAGAATTTGCCAATCTTGGTGTTCTCTGGCAAATGCCAAGCGTCCTGAACGGTGTTGGGCTGTAAGCACAACCCCCACCTGTGGACGTCGGGCCCTCATACCACCCTCATGGAGTCTGTTTCTGACCATTTGAGCAGACACATGCACATTTGTGGCCTGCTGGAGGTCATTTTGCAGTGCTCTGGCAGTGCTCCTCCTGCTCCTCCTTGCACAAAGGCGGAGGTAGCGGTCCTGCTGCTGGGTTGTTGCACTCCTACGGCCTCCTCCACGTCTCCTGATGTACTGGCCTGTCTCCTGGTAGCGCCTCCATGCTCTGGACACTACGCTGACAGACACAGCAAACCTTCTTGCCACAGCTCGCATTGATGTGCCATCCTGGATGAGCTACACTACCTGAGCCACTTGTGTGGGTTGTAGACTCCGTCTCATGCTACCACTAGAGTGAAAGCACCGCCAGCATTCAAAAGTGTCCAAAACATCAGCCAGGAAGCATAGGAACCGAGAAGTGGTCTGTGGTCACCACCTGTAGAACCACTCCTTTATTGGGAGCGTCTTGCTAATTGCCTATAATTTCCACCTGTGGTCTATTCCATTTGCACAACAGCATGTGAAATTTATTGTCAATCAGTGTTGCTTCCTAAGTGGACAGTTTGATTTCACAGAAGTGTGATTGACTTGGAGTTACATTGTGTTGTTTAAGTGTTCCCTTAATTTTTTTGAGCAGTGTATATATAGATAGATATATAGATATATAGATATACTGTATATATAGTACCTGTATGGATGAGTACAGTATATATGTATTGTACCTGTATGGATTTGGACAGTATATATATAGTACCTGTATGGATGAGTACAGTATGTATATAGTACCTGTATGGATGAGTACAGTATGTATGCTATATCATTGTCTCTGAACCCAGAGGCAGGCTTTGGAGGCCTGTAGGAACTGAATGAGAATGTTAGTTGAGGTAAACGCCAGTTCAGTTCCTCTCACACAACCCTGTGTGTGTGTGTGTGTGTGTGTGTGAGGTGCTGCACACACCTGCAGCAAGGGAATAACAGCAAGTCTGTCAGGTTACTAGACTAGCAGCCAGCTCCTTTAGGAGGCAGCCCCCCTCTGCAATTCTGAAAGTGCAGTGTGTGTGTGTGTGTGTGTCTGTGTGTGTGTGTCTGTGAGAGACTGATTGGAGGGGTTATCTGTGTGTATAATTGCTGTACTCCCAGTTGAGAGACTGTTGTTAACACACATCCCTTCAGGCTGTTGTTTGGATCGAAACCACAGGATCTGGCAACACACACACACACACACACACACACACACACACACACACACACACACACACACACACACACACACACACACACATTGACACACACACACACATACACACACACACATTGACACACACTCTACAGAACAGACACCTGGCAGATTGGCAGTATGAAAGACAACCACTTGGCCTGACTTCCTACCAGGGGGTACTGATGTAGCTTCGGAGCAGGAGCAGAGAAACAGAACAATCCAGTAGAACAGAACATGCTGTTGATTTTATGGGTAATACTTTAACACTTTAAAAAACAACTCTCTGTTGTTAAAATGGAAGGATGAGATCTGAAGACTGGTGTTAGCTTTACGAGCTATTGCCTTGGCTTTAGCTCAGAGGACAAACAGAATCCTACGGCACACAGAAAACCTGTGGTTTAAATAGATTTAAAGCCTTCAATCCCAGGTTGTATGGCCTGCAGGAGACCAGGGATTGAATCTAGGTTGATGGCACTCCTTGCATCCAGACAACTTGTGTAGGTTCTCCATCCCTTCTCTGTTGAAGTCACATGGGCTCTGAGCCAAAGGAAGTTGGCCAATCCAGTGGCAGTGTATAATGGAGTTAGTAACTTAACGAATGCTCAAGGTCCCTTAATACACTTGGCCTTATTAGAGATGACTTAGCTAAAGTGGCTTTAAGATGTAGAGATTACAGGCCTACAGGGCAGAGGCCATCTGGTTAGGTCGTAGAGCAGAGCAGGTGTTCTAGCATGGTAAGGACCAGGGAAGGTAGTGTTGGTGTCATGACCAGGGAAGGTAGTGTTGGTGTCATGACATGGTAAGGACCAGGGAAGGTAGTGTTGGTGTCATGACCAGGTAAGGACCAGGGAAGGGAGTGTTTAGAGTCATGACACGGTAAGGACCAGGGAAGGTAGTGTTGGTGTCATGACCAGGTAAGGACCAGGGAAGGTAGTGTTGGTGTCATGACATGGTAAGGACCAGGGAAGGTAGTGTTGGTGTCATGACCAGGTAAGGACCAGGGAAGGTAGTGTTTAGAGTCATGACACGGTAAGGACCAGGGAAGGTAGTGTTTAGAGTCATGACACGGTAAGGACCAGGGAAGGTAGTGTTTAGAGTCATGACCAGGTAAGGACCAGGGAACGTAGTGTTGGTATCATGACCAGGTAAGGACCAGGGAAGGTAGTGTTGGTGTCATGACCAGGTAAGGACCAGGGAAGGTAGTGTTGGTGTCATGACCAGGTAAGGACCAGGGAATGTAGTGTTGGTGTCATGACCAGGTAAGGTAGTGTTGGTGTCATGACCAGGTAAGGACCAGGTAAGGTAGTGTTGGTGTCATGACCAGGTAAGGACCAGGGAAGGTAATGTTTGTGTCATGACACGGTAAGGACCAGGGAAGGTAGTGTTTGTATCATGACATGGTAAGGACCAGGGAAGGTAGTGTTTGTATCATGACACGGTAAGGACCAGGGAAGGTTGTGTTTGTGTCATGACCAGGTAAGGACCAGGGAATGTAGTGTTGCTGTCATGACCAGGGAAGGTAGTGTTGGTGTCATGACACGGTAAGGACCAGGGAAGGTAGTGTTTAGAGTCATGACACGGTAAGGACCAGGGAAGGTAGTGTTTGTGTCATGACACGGTAAGGACCAGGTAAGGTAGTGTTGGTGTCATGACCAGGTAAGGACCAGGGAAGGTAATGTTTGTGTCATGACACGGTAAGGACCAGGGAAGGTAGTGTTTGTATCATGACATGGTAAGGACCAGGGAAGGTAGTGTTTGTATCATGACCAGGTAAGGACCAGGGAAAGTAGTGTTGGTGTCATGACCAGGTAAGGACCAGGGAAGGTAGTGTTGGTGTCATGACCAGGTAAGGACCAGGGAAGGTAGTGTTTGTGTCATGACACGGTAAGGACCAGGTAAGGTAGTGTTGGTGTCATGACCAGGTAAGGACCAGGGAAGGTAGTGTTTGTGTCATGACACGGTAAGGACCAGGGAAGGTAGTGTTTGTATCATGACATGGTAAGGACCAGGGAAGGTAGTGTTTGTATCATGACACGGTAAGGACCAGGGAAGGTAGTGTTTGTATCATGACCAGGTAAGGACCAGGGAAGGTAGTGTTTGTGTCATGACACAGTAAGGACCAGGGAAGGTAGTGTTGGTGTCATGACCAGGTAAGGACCAGGGAAGGTAGTGTTGGTGTCATGACCAGGTAAGGACCAGGGAAGGTAGTGTTGGTGTCATGACCAGGTAAGGACCAGGGAAGGTAGTGTTTAGAGTCATGACACGGTAAGGACCAGGGAAGGTAGTGTTTGTTATCATGACACAGTAAGGACCAGGGAAGGTAGTGTTTGTATCATGACACGGTAAGGACCAGGGAAGGTAGTGTTTGTATCATGACACGGTAAGGACCAGGGAAGGTAGTGTTTGTATCATGACACAGTAAGGACCAGGGAAGGTAGTGTTTAGAGTCATGACACGGTAAGGACCAGGGAAGGTAGTGTTTAGAGTCATGACACGGTAAGGACCAGGGAAGGTAGTGTTTGTGTCATGACACGGTAAGGACCAGGTAAGGTAGTGTTGGTGTCATGACCAGGTAAGGACCAGGGAAGGTAGTGTTTGTGTCATGACACGGTAAGGATCAGGGAAGGTAGTGTTTGTATCATGACACGGTAAGGACCAGGGAAGGTAGTGTTGGTGTCATGACCAGGTAAGGACCAGGGAAGGTAGTGTTTAGAGTGAGGGAAGCAGATTTAGAGTAAGTAAGTAGTAAAGAAGACAGAGGACATGAGATGAGAGATCAGTGTTCTTCAGGAATATGTCATTGTAGCCTGTCAGTGCTTTAGGACTTGACAAGGTTTGTGGTGTGTTGCTGACTAATAACAGGCAGAGACAGACCAATATACTGGGGACCTCTGATATGGTTCAGAGTTTCTATTTTGAGTGGAACATCCCTGGACATTGTCAACGTGACAACAACAAAAAACATCCTCATACAACCATTATACAACATGACCATGATGTCACCAAATACCTCAGAATAACGTCATCGCAACCTGTTTTTGCTCGCTGGGTCAATGTACAGTATTCTGCAATGGGAACACTTGAGTGCTCTGGTAGATGCTCATGGACACATTCAAGTACTTGTCATTGTTGACCTCTTGAGGACTGCTCTAGTGCGGTTTTCCTCCCTTTAAGAGCCACTGTGCAGCTTTACACAGATGTAGGATCATAATTTGATAACTTTTTGGTTGCTGAATACTTGTAGTGTTTTCAAAGGTTTAAAGTGGCTTCTAAAGTTTGCAATTTTCACTTTAAAGTGTCAGACTTGATTTAAACGTAAAATGTATCACCCCCTACCAAAAATGTCCATTCATTATAATCCACATAATAATTCACATTTCTTGTTGCTGCAGGATTATTTTCACGCTGTAGCAAACTGGCTCAAATGAAGATCCTACATCTGTAGATATTGATTCAATGGATTCAATAGGTTAGGTAAGGCTAAGGGTTGGTGAAGATGTCTGATGTACATGTTTTCTGCAGAACTTGAACAGAGTTAAGTATTGACAACTGTTTTATAAACGCTCCTTGTCCCTTTGACAACGACTCTATTGCTCTGTAAATATATCAATTCAACAGGTTAGGAAAGGCTTGCAGATGACCTTCAATGTGCACTTCTCCTACAGAACCTGAAACGTGAACAAAATAGCTGAGAGCAGGATTACATGGTTCAGTCCGGAGGTGTTGAGTCCTTGGCCCAGGGAACACTGGTTTTCTTCTGACATGAACGTGTTGAAACCCCTCTCAAACCATCACTTTCAGAATGTACTATAAAGGACTGTTCTCTTTCCAGACCTCCTCATCTGACTCATCAGCCAGACACTGTAAAGGACTGTTCTCTTTCCAGACCTCCTCATCTTACTGATCAGCCAGACAGTGTAAAGGACTGTTCTCTTTCCAGACCTCCTCATCTTACTGATCAGCCAGACAGTGTAAAGGACTGTTCTCTTTCCAGACCTCCTCATCTGACTCATCAGCCAGACACTGTAAAGGACTGTTCTCTTTCCAGACCTCCTCATCTTACTGATCAGCCAGACAGTGTAAAGGACTGTTCTCTTTCCAGACCTCCTCATCTTACTGATCAGCCAGACAGTGTAAAGGACTGTTCTCTTTCCAGACCTCCTCATCTTACTGATCAGCCAGACAGTGTAAAGGACTGTTCTCTTTCCAGACCTCCTCATCTTACTGATCAGCCAGACAGTGTAAAGGACTGTTCTCTTTCCAGACCTCCTCATCTTACTGATCAGCCAGACAGTGTAAAGGACTGTTCTCTTTGCTGACCCCCTCATCTGACTCATCAGCCAGACAGTGTAAAGGACTGTTCTCTTTCCAGACCTCCTCATTTTACTCATCAGCTGGTGAATCTTAAGTCAATGGAAAAATAACTCAGGTGAATGACCCACTTTAATGTTTATACCCCCCCCCCCATTTTCTATAATGAAAAACAGGTATTTCTTCAAGGAGAGGCTGATATGATCACACACTCTCTCACACAGAGAGATTCATCCCCCTCTGGTTAAGGAATCCACAGTTTCGAGTGTTACAGTAATACGACATTGTCTCCCAGTGCTGTGGGCTTCGTCTTCCACCTCTTTTGTCCTTGCCATTGTTTAAATGGCCTAATCCTAATCTGGAAGGAAAGGCCATGCCGTGTTAATCTGAGTGGGGGTTGTGCGCTGGGGGTGTCAGTGACATATGTGCTGACAAGGCTAATCCCAATCCTAATCCTTGTTCATTCATCAGGCCCATTGGCATTAAATGGCAACCTCTTCCCTATGTAGCTTGAAAAGGCCCATAGTGCCATAGTGCACTATGTAGGGAATAGGGTGCCATTTGGGAAGCAGTATTGTCTAGGACTAGCACTAAATGGGATTGGGGTGTTACTGTAACTCCCTCAGAAGACAAGGCACATGGGTTTAAAATGTACAATCTTCTGGGTTTTAAATCAATCACGTGACTGAAGATTGATGGCTGAACCAATGAGACTAGCCATGCCCTAATCCCTGTTAATACCAGCCAGACCATTGACATTGTCTAGGAACAGCACACTTTGGGATTGGGATGATGTCTAGGACCAGCAGGCCCATTGTCTAGGGCCAGCAGGCCCATTGTCTAGGACCAGCAGGCCCATTGTCTAGGGCCAGCAGGCCCATTGTCTAGGACCAGCAGGCCCATTGTCTAGGACCAGCAGGCCCATTGTCTAGGACCAGCAGGCCCATTGTCTAGGACCAGCAGGCCCATTGTCTAGGACCAGCAGGCCCATTGTCTAGGACCAGCAGGCCCATTGTCTAGGACCAGCAGGCCCATTGGCCAGCAGGCCCATTGTCTAGGACCAGCAGGCCCATTGTCTAGGACCAGCAGGCCCATTGTCTAGGACCAGCAGGCCCATTGTCTAGGACCAGCAGGGTTTGGGATTGGAATTTTCACTTCACTTCATTTTCACTTAACATTTAAAATGTACAATCCCTGGGTTATACACAGGAGGAATGATACGTGATTGGCAGGTGAATTAGCCTAACAGGGAGAACACAACACCCACCTTATTTTCATTGTTTTTGTCATGGTGGATGGTTGAACCAAGTCCCTCCACCTCACCTTTCTATTGGTCACGTTTGAGTATTTTATCCTTGTAGATCCTGGGTGTGCAGACAGTTCTTCAGCCTGCCAGAAAAGTCATGTGACAGCCACGAATGTGAGGGAAAAAGTGTCATCTAATAGAAAGTGTTCCCAACAAGTCTCTCTCGTTGAATTAAAAACATGTATTAGCTCACAACCCTCCTGTTCAACTCTTCCTAAAGCCAGTTATTACAGCTGTATGGCTACACTCCTTAAACAGGAAGGAATCTCAGTTATTACAGCTGTATGGCTGCACTCCTTAAACAGGAAGGAATCTCAGTTATTACAGCTGTATGGCTCCACTCCTTAAACAGGAAGGAATCTCAGTTATTACAGCTGTATGGCTCCACTCCTTAAACAGGAAGGAATCTCAGTTATTACAGCTGTATGGCTCCACTCCTTAAACAGGAAGGAATCTCAGTTATTACAGCTGTATGGCTCCACTCCTTAAACAGGAAGGAATCTCAGTTATTACAGCTGTATGGCTGCACTCCTTAAACAGGAAGGAATCTCAGTTATTACAGCTGTATGGCTCCACTCCTTAAACAGGAAGGAATCTCAGTTATTACAGCTGTATGGCTCCACTCCTTAAACAGGAAGGAATCTCAGTTAGTACAGCTGTATGGCTGCACTCCTTAAACAGGAAGGAATCTGTATGGCTGTAGTCCTCTTCAGAGCCCTGTGACATGCTTCTATAATGACATTATTACTCTGGGGCTGTAGTCCTCTTCAGAGCCCTGTGACATGCCTCTATAATGACATTATTACTCTGGGGCTGTAGTCCTCTTCAGAGCCCTGTGACATGCCTCTATAATGACATTATTACTCTGGGGCTGTAGTCCTCTTCAGAGCCCTGTGACATGCCTATATAATGACATTATTACTCTGGGGCTGTAGTCCTCTTCAGAGCCCTGTGACATGCCTCTATAATGACATTATTACTCTGGGGCTGTAGTCCTCTTCAGAGCCCTGTGACATGCCTCTATAATGACATTATTACTCTGGGGCTGTAGTCCTCTTCAGAGCCCTGTGACATGCCTCTATAATGACATTATTACTCTGGGACTGTAGTCCTCTTCAGAGCCCTGTGACATGCCTCTATAATGACATTATTACTCTGGGGCTGTAGTCATCTTCAGAGCCCTGTGACATGCCTCTATAATGACATTATTACTCTGGGACTGTAGTCCTCTTCAGAGCCCTGTGACATGCCTCTATAATGACATTATCACTCTGGGGCTGCATGCTTTGAGAACCCACTCTGGTTAGATATCCTACTGTACTCACTAAAAGCTATCTCTTCCACTCTGGTTATATATCCTACTGTACTCACTAAAGGCTATCTCTTCCACTCTGGTTATATATCCTACTGTACTCACTAAAGGCTATCTCTTCCACTCTGGTTAGATATCCTACTGTACTCACTAAAAGCTATCTCTTCCACTCTGGTTAGATATCCTACTGTACTCACTAAAAGCTATCTCTCCCACTCTGGTTAGATATCCTACTGTACTCACTAAATCTATCTCTTCCACTCTATAGGAATGTACAGTATGACAGAGCTACACTGTGTGGTTGAAAACACAGCAGAAGTCTTGTGATTTCTCTTCCTCCCCTTCACCTCTTTAATCCAACCCAACCAGGAAGCTCAGACATCTCCAGTCTCCTCCCCCCTGGCTTTCCCTGTGACAATGTAATATTTGTGTACCCCCCTTCTCTCTATGGAGCCCATAGTCAGCTTGATAAATACTGGGACTCCTGTGGGATTATACACTGGACTGTCTGCTGTCTGTATGGGACCTTCACCTACTTCATCCTTGACCTGTTCAGAAGACCTTGGGAGGCCTTGACCTTTGACCTAGAGAGATATTCTTTCAGCCATGGGTTTGAACCCTGGTCTCCTTCATTTGTTGCCTGCAGAAAACCACCCTGCATCGCATACCACCCTCCATCCCATACCACCCTCCAATCCACACCCTGCATCCCATATCAACCTATATCCCATATAACCCTGTATCCCATACCACCCTCCAATCCACACACTGTATCCCATATCAACCTACATCCCATATAACCCTGCATCCCATACCACCCTTCAATCCACACCCTGCATCCCATATAACCCTGTATTGCATAGCACCCTGCATCCCATACCACCCTTCAATCCACACCCTGCATCCCATATAACCCTGTATTGCATAGCACCCTGCATCCCATACCACCCTTCAATCCACACCCGCATCCCATATCAACCTATATCCCATATAACCCTGCATCCCATACCACCCTCCAATCCACACCCTGCATCCCATATCAACCTATATCCCATGTAACCCTGTATCCCATACCACCC
Organism: Oncorhynchus tshawytscha; assembly: GCF_018296145.1. Classification (NCBI taxonomy): domain Eukaryota; kingdom Metazoa; phylum Chordata; class Actinopteri; order Salmoniformes; family Salmonidae; genus Oncorhynchus; species Oncorhynchus tshawytscha. The sequence goes on along the minus strand of NW_024608998.1, from coordinate 33,027 downwards.
TTCAATCCACACCCTGCATCCCATACTACCCTGCATCCCATATCAACCTATATCCCATATAACCCTGTCCATACAACCCTTCAATCCACACCCTCTATCCCATACCACCCTGCATCCCATACACCCTATCCCATTACACCCTGCATCCCATCCCATACACCCTGCATCCCATCCCACCCTTCCCCATACCACCCTGCATCCCATACCACCCTGCATCCCATTACACCCTGCATCCCATACCATCCCTGCATCCCATACCACCCTGCATCCCATTCATCCCATACACCCTGCATCCCATACCACCCTGCATCCCATATCAACCTATATCCCATATAACCCTGTATCCCATACCACTCTTCAATCCACACCCTCTATCCCATACCACCCTGCATCCCATACCACCCTGCATCCCATACCACCCTGCATCCCATACCACCCTTCATCCCATTACACCCTTCATCCCATACAACCCTGCATCCCATACCACCCTTCATCCCAAACCACCCTGCATCCCCTATACCACCCTTCATCCTATACCACCCTCCAATCCACACCCTCTATCCCATACCACCCTGCATCCCATACCACCCTGCATCCCATTACACCCTTCATCCCATTACACCCTTCATCCCATACCACCCTGCATCCCATACCACCCTGCATCCCATACCACCCTTCATCCTATACCACCCTCCAAACCACACCCCCATCTATCCCATACCACCCTGCATCCCATACCACCCTGCATCCCATACAACCCTGCATCCCATACCACCCTGCATCCAATTACACCCTTCATCCCATACCACCCTGCATCCCATTACACCCTTCATCCCATACCACCCTGCATCCCATTACATCCCATCATCCCATACCACCCTGCATCCCATCCCACCCTTCATCCCATATCACCCTGCATCCCATACCACCCTTCATCCCATACCACCCTGCATCCCATTACACCCTTCATCCCATAGCACCCTGCATCCCATTACACCCTTCATCCCATACCACCCTGCATCCCATTACACCCTTCATCCCATACCACCCTCATCCATACCCCACCCCCTGCATCCCATACCACCCTGCATCCCATACCACCCTGCATCCCATATCACCCTGCATCCCATTACACCCTTCATCCCACCCTATACCACCTTCATCCCATACCACCCTCATCCCAAACCACCCTGCATCCCATACCACCCTTCATCCTATACCACCCTCCAATCCACACCCTCTATCCCATACCACCCTGCATCCCATACCACCCTGCATCCCATTACACCCTTCATCCCATTACACCCTTCATCCCATACCACCCTGCATCCCATACAACCCTGCATCCCATTACACCCTTCATCCTATACCCCTCCCCATCCAATCCACACCCTCATCCCATCCCATACCACCCTGCATCCCATACCACCCTGCATCCCATACCACCCTGCATCCCATTACACCCTTCATCCCATTACACCCTGCATCCCATTACACCCTTCATCCCATACCACCCTGCATCCCATACCACCCTGCATCCCATACCACCCTGCATCCCATACCACCCTTCATCCCATACCACCCTGCATCCCATTACATCCCATTCATCCCATACATCCCTGCATCCCATTACACCCTGCATCCCATTACACCCTTCATCCCATTACACCCTACACCCTGCATCCCATTACACCCTTCATCCCATACCACCCTGCATCCCATACCACCCTGCATCCCATACCAACCTGCATCCCATTATCACCCCCTTCATCCCATCCCATACATCCCTGCATCCCATACATCCCTGCATCCCATACCACCCTGCATCCCATTACCCACCACTTCATCCCATACCACCCTGCATCCCATTATCCCCCTTCATCCCCATACCACCTTCATCCCATACATCCCATACCACCCTGCATCCCATCCCATACCACCCTGCATCCCATTACACCCTTCATCCCATTACACCCTTCATCCCATTACACCCTTCATCCCATACCACCCTTCATCCCAAACCACCCTGCATCCCATACCACCCTGCATCCCTATCCCATACCACCCTTCATCCCATACCACCCTGCATCCCATACCACCCTTCATCCCATACCACCCTGCATCCCATCCCATCCCACACCCTTCCCATTATCCCCATACCACCCTGCATCCCATTCCACCCTTCATCCCAAACAACCCTGCATCCTATACAACCCTTCATCCCATACCACCCTGCATCCCATTACACCCTTCATCCTATACCACCCTACATCCCATTACACCCTTCATCCCATACCACCCTGCATCCCATTACCACCCTTCATCCCATATCCACCCCCTGCATCCCATACCACCCATCCCATCCCCTGCAATACCACCCTGCATCCCATACCCAACCCCCTTCCCATCATATACCACCCTGCATCCCATACCACCCTTCATCCCAAACCACCCATACCACCCTGTCCCATACCACCCTGCATCCCATTACACCCTTCATCCCATACCACCCTGCATCCCATACCACCCTTCATCCCAAACCCCCTGCATTCCATACCACCCTGCAATCCACACCCTCTATCCCATACCACCCTGCATCCCATACCACCCTTCATCCCAAACCACCCTGCATCCCATACCACCCTTCATCCTATCCCACCACCCATCTGCAATCCACACCCCCATACTGCATCCCATACCACCCTGCATCCCATTACACCCTTCATCCCATCCCACCACCCTGCATCCCATACCACCCTTCATCCCATTACACCCTTCCCATTACATTCATCCACCCTTCATCCCATTACCACCTTCATATATATCCCTCCCTCCAATCCACACCCTTCATCCCATATCCCCCTGCATACCACCCCCTACATCCCATACCACCCTGCATCCCATACCACCCTGCATCCCATACCACCCTTCATCCCATACCACCCTTCATCCCAAACCACCCTGCATCCCATCCATATCACCCCCTGCATCCCATTACACCCCCTTCATTCCATACCACCCTTCATCCCAAACCATCCCTTACATCCCATACCACCCTTCATCCTATACCACCCTCCAATCCACACCACCTATCCCATACCACCCTTCATCCCATACCACCCTTCATCCCAAACCACCCTGCATCCCATTACACCCTTCATCCCATACCACCCTGCATCCCAAACCACCCTGCATCCCATACCACCCTGCATCCCATATCACCCTGCATCCCATTACACCCTTCATCCCATACCACCCTGCATCCCATACCACCCTGCATCCCATACCACCCTGCATCCCATACCACCCTGCATCCCATTACACCCTTCATCCCATACATCCCTGCATTCCATACCACCCTGCATCCCATTACACCCTTCATCCCATAACACCCTGTATCCCATACCATTACACCCTTCCCATCCCATATCCACCCTGCATCCCATACCACCCTGCATCCCATACCACCCTGCATCCCATTACACCCTTCATCCCATTACACCCTTCATCCCATTACACCACCCTTCATCCCATACCACCCTTCATCCCAAACCACCCTGCATCCCATACCACCCTGCATCCCATACCACCCTTCATCCCATACCACCCTGCATCCCATTACACCCTTCATCCCATACCACCCATCCCATACCACCCTTCATCCCATACCACCCTTCATCCCAAACCACCCTGCATCCCATACCACCCTTCATCCCAAACCACCCTGCATCCCATACCACCCTGCAATCCACACCCTCTATCCCATACCACCCTGCATCCCATACCACCCTTCATCCCAAACCACCCTGCATCCCATTACACCCTTCATCCCATTACACCCTTCATCCCATTACACCCTTCATCCCATACCACCCTGCATCCCATACCACCCTGCATCCCATACCACCCTGCATCCCATTACACCCTTCATCCCATTACACCCTTCATCCCATACCACCCTTCATCCCAAACCACCCTGCATCCCATTACACCCTTCATCCCATTACACCCTTCATTCTATACACCCTTCATCCCATTACATCCTTCATCCCAACCAACCTGCATCCCATACCACCCTGCATCCCATACCACCCTTCATCCCATACCACCCTGCATCCCATTACACCCTTCATCCCATACCACCCTGCATCCCATTACACCCTTCATCCCATACCACCCTGCATCCCATACCACCCTGCATCCCATTACACCCTTCATCCTATACCACCCTGCAATCCACACCCTCTATCCCATACCACCCTGCATCCCATACCACCCTGCTTCCCATACCACCCTGCATCCCATTACACCCTCTATCCCATACCACCCTGCATCCCATACCACCCTTCATCCCAAACCACCCTGCATCCCAAACAACCCTTCATCCTATACCACCCTGCATCCCATACCACCCTTCATCCCATACTACCCTGCATCCCATACCACCCTTCATCCTATACCACCCTCCAATCCACACCCTCCCATATCCCATACCACCCTGCATCCCGTACCACCCTGCATCCCATACCACCCTGCATCCCATACCACCCTGCATCCCATTACACCCTTCATCCCATACCACCCTGCATCCCATACCACCCTGCATCCCATAGCACCCTGCATCCCATACCACCCTGCATCCCATTACACCCTTCATCCCATACCACCCTGCATCCCATTACACCCTTCATCCCATACCACCCTGCATCCCATACCACCCTTCATCCCATACCACCCCACCATACCCCTGTCTGCGCATTATGCCCTGAATATGTTCTACCATGCCCAGAAATCTGCTCCTTTTATTCTCTGTCCCCAACGCTCTAGGCGACCAGTTTTGATAGCCTTTAGCCGCACCCTCATTCTACTCCTCCTCTGTTCCACGGGTGATGTGGAGGTAAACCCAGGCCCTGCATGTCCCCAGGCACCCTCATTTGTTGACTTCTGTGATCGAAAAAGCCTTGGTTTCATGCATGTCAACATCAGAAGCCTCCTCCCTAAGTTTGTTTTACTCACTGCTTTAGCACACTCTGCTAACCCTGATGTCCTTGCCGTGTCTGAATCCTGGCTCAGGAAGGCCACCAAAAATTCTGAGATTTACATACCCAACTATAACATTTTCCGACAAGATAGAACTGCCAAAGGGGGAGGAGTTGCAGTTTACTGCAGAGATAGCCTGCAAAGTAATGTCCTACTTTCCAGGTCCATACCCAAACAGTTCGAACTACTAATTTTGAAAATTACTCTCTCCAGAAATAAGTCTCTCACTGTTGCCGCCTGCTACCGACCTGCCCTGGACACCATTTGTGAATTGATCGCCCCTCATCTAGCTTCAGAGTTTTTCTGTTAGGTGACCTAAACTGGGATATGCTTAACACCCCGGCAGTCCTACAATCTAAGCTAGATGCCCTCAATCTCACACAAATCATCATGGAAACCACCAGGTACAACCCTAAAACTGTAAACAAGGGCACCCTCATAGACGTCATCCTGACCAACTGGCCCTCCAAATACACCTCCGCTGTCTTCAACCAGGATCTCAGCGATCACTGCCTCATTGCCTGTATCCGCTATGGAGCCGCAGTCAAACGACCACCGACTCATCACTGTCAAAGGCTCCCTAAAACACTTCTGTGAGCAGGCCTTTCTAATCGACCTGGCCCGGGTATCCTGGAAGGACATTGACCTCATCCCGTCAGTTGAGGATGCCTGGTCATTCTTTAAAAGTAACTTCCTCACCATTTTAGATAAGCATGCTCCGTTCAAAAATGCAGAACTAAGAACAGATATAGCCCTTGGTTCACTCCAGACCTGACTGCCCTCGACCAGCACAAAAATATCCTGTGGCGGACTGCAATAGCATCGAATAGTCCCCGCGATATGCAACTTTTCAGGGAAGTCAGGAACCAATACACGCAGTCAGTCAGGAAAGCTAAGGCCAGCTTCTTCAGGCAGAAGTTTGCATCCTGTAGCTCCAACTCCAAAAAGTTCTGGGACACTGTGAAGTCCATGGAGAACAAGAGCACCTCCTCCCAGCTGCCCACTGCACTGAGGCTAGGTAACACGGTCACCACCGATAAATCCATGATTATCGAAAACTTCAACAAGCATTTCTCAACAGCTGGCCATGCCTTCCGCCTGGCTACTCCAACCTCGGCCAACAGCTCCGCCCCCCCCCACAGCTACTCGCCCAAGCCTCTCCAGGTTCTCCTTTACCCAAATCCAGATAGCAGATGTTCTGAAAGAGCTGCAAAACCTGGACCCGTACAAATCAGCTGGGCTTGACAATCTGGACCCTCTATTTCTGAAACTATCCGCCGCCATTGTCGCAACCCCGATTACCAGCCTGTTCAACCTCTCTTTCATATCGTCTGAGATCCCCAATGATTGGAAAGCTGCCGCAGTCATCCCCCTCTTCAAAGGGGGAGACTCCCTGGACCCAAACTGTTACAGACCTATATCCATCCTGCCCTGCCTATCTAAGGTCTTCAAAAGCCAAGTCAACAAACAGGTCACTGACCATCTCGAATCCCACCGTACCTTCTCCGCTGTGCAATCTGGTTTCCGAGCCGGTCACGGGTGCACCTCAGCCACGCTCAAGGTACTAAACGATATCATAACCGCCATCGATAAAAGACAGTACTGTGCAGCCGTCTTCATCGACCTTGCCAAGGCTTTCGACTCTGTCAATCACCATATTCTTATCGGCAGACTCAGTAGCTTCGGTTTTTCGGATGACTGCCTTGCCTGGTTCACCAATGACTTTGCAGACAGAGTTCAGTGTGTCAAATCGGAGGGCATGCTGTCCGGTCCTCTGGCAGTCTCAATGGGGGTGCCACAGGGTTCAATCCTCGGGCCGACTCTTTTCTCTGTATATATCAATGATGTTGCTCTTGCTGCGGGCGATTCCCTGATCCACCTCTACGCAGACGACACCATTCTATATACTTCCGGCCCGTCCTTGGACACTGTGCTATCTAACCTCCAAACGAGCTTCAATGCCATACAGCACTCCTTCCGTGGCCTCCAACTGCTCTTAAACGCTAGTAAAACCAAATGCATGCTTTTCAACCGTTCGCTGCCTGCACCCGCACGCCTGACCAGCATCACCACCCTGGATGGTTCCGACCTTGAATATGTGGACATCTATAAGTACCTAGGTGTCTGGCTAGACTGTAAACTCTCCTTCCAGACTCATATCAAACATCTCCAATCGAAAATCAAATCAAGAGTCGGCTTTCTATTCCGCAACAAAGCCTCCTTCACTCACGCCGCCAAACTTACCCTAGTAAAACTGACTATCCTACCGGTCCTCGACTTCGTCGATCTCATCTACACAATGGCTTCCAACACTCTACTCAGCAAACTGGATGCAGTTTATCACAGTGCCATCCGTTTTGTCACTAAAGCACCTTATACCACCCACCACTGCGACTTGTATGCTCTAGTCGGCTGGCCCTCGCTACATATTCGTCGCCAGACCCACTGGCTCCAGGTCATCTACAAGTCCATGCTAGGTAAAGCTCCGCCTTATCTCAGTTCACTGGTCACGATGGCAACACCCATCCGTAGCACGCGCTCCAGCAGGTGTATCTCACTGATCATCCCTAAAGCCAACACCTCATTTGGCTGCCTTTCGTTCCAGTTCTCTGCTGCCTGTGACTGGAACGAATTGCAAAAATCGCTGAAGTTGGAGACTTTTATCTCCCTCACCAACTTCAAACATCTGCTATCTGAGCAGCTAACCGATCGCTGCAGTTGTACATAGTCTATCGGTAAATAGCCCACCCATTTTTACCTACCTCATCCCCATACTGTTTATATTTATTTACTTTTCTGCTCTTTTGCACACCAATATCTCTACCTGTACATGACCATCTGATCATTTATCACTCCAGTGTTAATCTGCAAAATTGTAATTATTCGCCTACCTCCTCATGCCTTTTGCACACAATGTATATAGACTCCCTTTTTTTCTACTGTGTTATTGACTTGTTAATTGTTTACTCCATGTGTAACTCTGTGTTCTCTGTTCACACTGCTATGCTTTATCTTGGCCAGGTCGCAGTTGCAAATGAGAACTTGTTCTCAACTAGCCTACCTGGTTAAATAAAAGTGAAATAAAAAAATATAAAAAAATACCACCCTTCATCCCATACCACCCTGCAATCCACACCCTTCATCCCATACCACCCTGCATCCCATACCCCCCCTTCATCCCATACCACCCTGCATCCCATTACACCCTTCATCCCATACCCCCTTGCATCCCATACCACACTCGTACCATGAAGGCCACCTAATCGTACCAAGCTCATCCATCCTCTCCCTGGTAACTATTCCCCAGGTTGTTGATTTAAAGGAGAATGTGTTCTCTGGCAACTTACCTGGTAAAATGAGTGTTAAATAAAAACACAACTCAAGCCTACTGCAGGCCTCAAGCAGCAGAATTCTTCAGGGGTCGGAAAAGGTTACCACCGGAGACCTGAGATTTAGCTGGAGGGATGATACTTCTTTGTGGATGGTACTGAGAAGGGTGTAGTCTCCATCAGGCACCATGATAATGGAGGTTATCCAGACATATCAGGCTTACTCTGTGGTCTACTGTAGTCAGAGCATTGATAGCCTGGACAAGCTGCTGAAAGCTGGCCTCAGTTAGAGACAGTTATCTGTTCTGCATGTGTCAGATCTAAGAACTTATAGAATAGAGAATATGGAGGCATTCTAGAAAATACAATGAATTGATCTGAAAATATAAATAACTTGTTCTGAGTAATGCTAAGACAGGGACCAGGGATATAGAGCATTTTTATGTAAAAACACAAACAGAAGCCAGTTTACAACGTTTCAGCTGTATGCCTTTGTTAAGAGCACGAACAATAATGAAATAATAAAATAAAACTATGTTACCTCCAATATTGCGCAGAAATGACCTAATTGTCCAGAAAGGGGTACCCCTCCCCAAGCCCAGGAGTGAACCATATACAGTTAGTTAAACAACGAGCAACTACATTTAGTTAAACAACTAGCAACTACATTTAGTTAAACAACTAGCAACTACATTTAGTTAAATAGCTAGCAACTACATTTAGTTAAACAACAAGCATCTACATTTAGTTAAACAACTGAAAAGGACATTTCAGTACAAAGCTCTTTGATCAATATTGAAATAAAGTAACTGCTTTGCGGTCATTCACATATTATCATTAATTACTGCTTCATGGTCATTCATTCATGTATTTCATTGTATGTGTTTCATTCATTCATGTATTGTCGTTCACACCCTTTTTCAGTGACTTTTGGCAAGAAATATACAGTTAAAGACATGTGTTAGCGATTAGGTGATAACAAAAGGACATAAAGGATATCATAAAATTCGTGGAAGTAAAAAAATGTATTACATTTTTTTCTAAGTAATTTAAATACTATTATTTTATGAAATGTAAAAAGGGTTATTTTTAAGTAATTTAACTATGATTATTTATATGTAATTTAAATAGGAATACCTATACATATTAGTTGAAGATTAATCAGAAAAAGTACAGAGCATTTAAAATGACTTCATTAGAATTGTCTAAACACACAAATTCTGGAAGACATTTTGTACAGAGGAATTTTAACGACAAATTCAATACCTCAACATATGTGTCAACATTGCGTCTTCATTAGCACAAGGTTCAACATCAACCTCTGATCTCATGCTCAGTCGGAGGTTTCAGTTTAGCCCACAGTCTGTCCCAGAATGCCTGGTGCTGATGGGGGTCCTGGGGCCAGTCCAGATAAGTCCTGGTTTTCAGCAGGCGAGCCAGCCTGTGGTGGGCAGACAGCTGGCGAGGGGGGATCTTCTCCAGGAAGACCAGGAGGAGGATGTCCCTTTGCTCCACCTGCAGCCTGTAGGTGGCCAGCTTCATCTCCAGAGAGCACCAGTTACTGCGTAGGTAGTGGCGGCTGACTAGGCAGAGGGTGTGGCGGCTCCGGTAGAGGCTGTCTGTGATGTTCTCCACAATGTCCTTCCCCAGCTGGAAGTCCCTGCTGTGCAGACAGAGGCGCAGGAAAGGAGGACCCCTCTGCTCCAGATTGGGAAGCAGCTCCTCCACCACCCAGCGCTCGTCCTTCCCGCTATAGGAGACAAACGCATCGTAGTGGTAGCGCCCCCTGGTGTTGGATCGCATGGCTTCTAACAGCCAGCCAAGGGTGATGTGGTAGAGGGGGAGGAGGTAGGGGCCGGCCAGGTTATGGACCAACACCACCAGCATGAAGAACAGGACTCCCAGGCCAGTCGCAACAAAGAGCACAAAGCCAACCTCTGTTGTGCAGTTGGCTTCTGTGTACTTGACAAAATTAGGTGTGTCTATTCCATTGTCCGACAAGCATATCAAGTCCTCCAAAGCATACATACCGGTTTTAGCATACGGACCAAGCATGATCACTTCAACCTGCCTGCACCCCTTTGCCCATGTAATGAGCCAAGCATTGTCACAACTGCAAAACATCTGTAAATTATTAAACGTCAAAAGCTTAAGGCTAGAGAGAGGTTCAGTAAAGCTGTAGAATACATTATAAATGTTCTCTATATGCAAATACACTCTTTTCAAAGATTTCAAGTCTTTAGTTAAACTCCCCTCAAAGAGTAAATCCTGCAGTTGTCAAGTTCCAGATCCTCCAGTTTGGTCAAGTTGTGAAAAATGATGTCGGCAGAACGCTGTATTAAAAGATCCACCTGTCGTAGAGTCAGTTTCCTCAGGTGAATCAGCTGATGAATTGATGTTAAATCAACCCTTTTAGCTGAAAGCTTCGATCTGTAGTCAAATGTCTCCACAGACGTGAAGTATTTTCCCATGAATTCAGATCCACAAAGGAATTCTTCAGCATCAGCATGAAGATGGGTTACAGACTGAAAGAAAGGTCTGTCACAGTCCTGAAATGACACCGTCTGGCCTTTGAGCTGGAGACTCAGGTTCTGTTTAGATGTGATGTTACTGCCGATAGTCAACTGCATTGGCCTCATAGCTGAACTAATGTACAGATGAGTCAGTTGACTCAGAATTCCACCAAATATAAGTGTCAGATTCAGCTTGATCACAGGTTCTGTTAGTGGGTTGTGCACTTGCCCGAGAAACACTTGTCTAAGAGACATGAGGTTTGTGAAAGACATTGCCTCAATGTTGTGAATAAGTGGATTGTTCCTGAGGTCTAACCATGTCAAACTATGTAAACCATAAAATGTGTTTGCATTTATCTGTGTTATCTTATTACTTGTAATGTCCAAGGACTCCAGATTTGTTAATCCCAGGAAAGCAAAGTCTTCAATGTTTGAAATTAAATTCTGTTTTATATCCAGATACAGGAGCTTAACAAGACAGATAAATTGTTTCGCAAAAAGCATTTGATTTTTCAACCCTAAAGTGAGATTTGTTAACCATGTTATTGGTTGTTTTTGGAAGGAGCAAATATCAAGTCTGTTGTCTTCCAGGCCGACTATTTTTAGTTGATTAAGGTTTTTGAGACTGGAAATAAAATGCCAATCCAAATGGGTAGTAGGATGGAAAGACAAAGGTACACTTAAATACATATATTCTAGCCCAGTGCACAACTCAACACTGGACATAGAGAGGCTGCTTGTATTGAAATTGTTTACATATAATTTCTTGATTGAAAACAAAAACACTACATTACAGATACTTTCAATATCAATGACATTGATCCCAGAGCAACTGAAGTCCTGGATTTGTTTTATCCCAGACAGGGGAAGGTCCAGTAGGACTTCCTGGCTGAAAGCCCCTGTTAACCTTGTGAGGTTCTGGAGCCAAGCCAGTGCACCTTCCTCTATATGTGTTATTACACCAAATGAGAAGTCAGAGAATGTTAGATTTATAAAAACAGGTGTCATGCTTTCGTTGGTGTTTAAGACGGAGCAGTTTGAAATGTTTAACGATCGTATGTTTGTGGCGTCTACATATAACCTAACAAGTGACTTAATATTCATTATTCTGCATAGTATCTCTGACAAATCCTCTAAATAGGGTTCCCTAATGATGAGACTTTGTAACAGAGGAATGCCATGGAAAACATCCGGGGCCATTGCTGACAGTCTATAACTCCAAAGAATCAAATGACTCAGCTTGACGAGATCTCTGAATGTATGAGGCCCAATATGACATTCACAGCAATCTGAGTTATTCCCCATTTACCTAAGTGCATATGTTGCAAATTTGGAAGGTGACTATTCCCAGATGGAAGGATTTGAGTAAAACAGCCATTAATGTACAGGTACTCCAGATCCTGAAACTGGGAGAAAAAGCCCAGAGACATGGATCTATTTTCACCATGTGTCATATATATGCAGAGGGTATTGATATTAGGGGGAAGTCCAAGTAGATCCTCCTCGATGGCTGTGACATCTTGACAGGCAGCAGTGTAACGTTTTGCATGATGAGGTATGTGGCTGCAGATCCAGGTGGGAAAGTGTCCCAAGTTTTCACTACTGTCATAAATCTGGCATTTAGGATGCATCCATCCACTAGAACTCTGAATCCACAGGAACAGGACGGCAGGGTGGGAAAACATAGATCTCATCTCTTCCAACGTCAGTCAAATCTACTGAGATAATTGTCAGAATAGTTTGGTTCCGGTGGATCTCTGTAGAACGTTGGTTTGATACAGTAAAACCCTTATGAACGCTGCAAACAGTATGGAGTCTCTCGTCTTCTTGTTGTTTGTCAGATGGGTTCCTCCTTGGTAACTAACAGCAGTTCATACCTTTTGGTTGTTCCAATGTTCTTCCCTTTCACCCTGCAGTTGAATTGTATCTCAAGGTAACAGGAGTAAATATTTAACGGTTAGTTTGGTTCCAAATGTAAAGAAACAATAAAATGTCCCACAGACAATGAAGAACTGAATGCAGAGCTGCAACGTGTTCTCTGACCATCACAGTGGATGTCTGAATGTGTCTGAGGAGCAGCATCCTGTTTGTACAGCACAGTAACACTGTATGTTAAACAGCTTGTGAAAGTCTATTTTGACCTGTTTTACATCTCTCTCTTTCAGTTCCTGAAAACAAAAATACAGTCTATAAAAAATTACAATTGACACGAAGGACCTGTTGGGACGGGATAGATTTCAGAAGACTGATTAGACTCAAATGTCTGTAGATTGTAATGAAAAATGAATTGCATTACAGAACTTCTTTTTATTAATGAATTCTAATGTAGATGTAAATATCACAAGGGGAAGTGGGTAACTTCTTTAATGACGTTGTGCTGTTGACATTATTATTATTATTATTATTACTCTAATGACATTATTACTCTGGGGCTGTAGTCCTCTTCAGAGCCCTGTGACATGCCTCTATAATGACATTATTACTCTGGGGCTGTAGTCCTCTTCAGAGCCCTGTGACATGCCTCTATAATGACATTATTACTCTGGGGCTGTAGTCCTCTTCAGAGCCCTGTGACATGCCTCTATAATGACATTATTACTCTGGGGCTGTAGTCCTCTTCAGAGCCCTGTGACATGCCTCTATAATGACATTATTACTCTGGGGCTGTAGTCCTCAGAGCCCTGTGACATGCCTCTATAATGACATTATTACTGGGGCTGACATGCCCTGTGACATGCCTCTATAATGACATTATTACTCTGGGGCTGTAGTCCTCTTCAGAGCCCTGTGACATGCCTCTATAATGACATTATTACTCTGGGGCTGTAGTCCTCTTCAGAGCCCTGTGACATGCCTCTATAATGACATTATTACTCTGGGGCTGTAGTCCTCTTCAGAGCCCTGTGACATGCCTCTATAATGACATTATTACTCTGGGGCTGTAGTCCTCTTCAGAGCCCTGTGACATGCCTCTATAATGACATTATTACTCTGGGGCTGTAGCCTCTTCAGAGCCCTGTGACATGCCTCTATAATGACATTATTACTCTGGGGCTGTAGTCCTCTTCAGAGCCCTGTGACATGCCTCTATAATGACATTATTACTCTGGGGCTGTAGTCCTCTTCAGAGCCCTGTGACATGCCTCTATAATGACATTATTACTCTGGGGCTGTAGTCCTCTTCAGAGCCCTGTGACATGCCTCTATAATGACATTATTACTCTGGGGCTGTAGTCCTCTTCAGAGCCCTGTGACATGCCTCTATAATGACATTATTACTCTGGGGCTGTAGTCCTCTTCAGAGCCCTGTGACATGCCTCTATAATGACATTATTACTCTGGGGCTGTAGTCCTCTTCAGAGCCCTGTGACATGCCTCTATAATGACATTATTACTCTGGGGCTGTAGTCCTCTTCAGAGCCCTGTGACATGCCTCTATAATGACATTATTACTCTGGGGCTGTAGTCCTCTTCAGAGCCCTGTGACATGCCTCTATAATGACATTATTACTCTGGGGCTGTAGTCCTCTTCAGAGCCCTGTGACATGCCTCTATAATGACATTATTACTCTGGGGCTGTACATGCCTCTTTCAGAGCCCTGTGACATGCCTCTATAATGACATTATTACTCTGGGGCTGTAGTCCTCTTCAGAGCCCTGTGACATGCCTCTATAATGACATTATTACTCTGGGGCTGTAGTCCTCTTCAGAGCCCTGTGACATGCCTCTATAATGACATTATTACTCTGGGGCTGTAGTCCTCTTCAGAGCCCTGTGACATGCCTCTATAATGACATTATTACTCTGGGGCTGTAGTCCTCTTCTGTGACATGCCTCTATAATGACATTATTACTCTGGGGCTGTAGCCCTGTGAGCCCTGCCTCTATAATGACATTATTACTCTGGGGCTGTAGTCCTCTTCAGAGCCCTGTGACATGCCTCTATAATGACATTATTACTCTGGGGCTGTAGTCCTCTTCAGAGCCCTGTGACATGCCTCTATAATGACATTATTACTCTGGGGCTGTAGTCCTCTTCAGAGCCCTGTGACATGCCTCTATAATGACATTATTACTCTGGGGCTGTAGTCCATGCCTTCATTATTACCTGTGACATGAGCCCTATAATGACATTTACTCTGGGGCTGTAGTCCTCTTCAGAGCCCTGTGACATGCCTCTATAATGACATTATTACTCTGGGGCTGTAGTCCTCTTCAGAGCCCTGTGACATGCCTCTATAATGACATTATTACTCTGGGGCTGTAGTCCTCTTCAGAGCCCTGTGACATGCCTCTATAATGACATTATTACTCTGGGGCTGTAGTCCTCTTCAGAGCCCTGTGACATGCCTCTATAATGACATTATTACTCTGGGGCTGTAGTCCTCTTCAGAGCCCTGTGACATGCCTCTATAATGACATTATTACTCTGGGGCTGTAGTCCTCTTCAGAGCCCTGTGACATGCCTCTATAATGACATGCCTCTATAATGACATTATTACTCTGGGGCTGTAGTCCTCTTCAGAGCCCTGTGACATGCCTCTATAATGACATTATTACTCTGGGGCTGTAGTCCTCTTCAGAGCCCTGTGACATGCCTCTATAATGACATTATTACTCTGGGGAGCTGACATTATTACTCTGGGGCTGTAGTCCTCTTCAGAGCCCTGTGACATGCCTCTATAATGACATTATTACTCTGGGGCTGTAGTCCATGCCTCTATAATGACTTCAGAGCCCTGTGACATGCCTCTATAATGACATTATTACTCTGGGGCTGTAGTCCTCTTCAGAGCCCTGTGACATGCCTCTATAATGACATTATTACTCTGGGGCTGTAGTCCTCTTCAGAGCCCTGTGACATGCCTCTATAATGACATTATTACTCTGGGGCTGTAGTCCTCTTCAGAGCCCTGTGACATGCCTCTATAATGACATTATTACTCTGGGGCTGTAGTCCTCTTCAGAGCCCTGATAATGACATTATTACTCTGGGGCTGTAGTCCTCTTCAGCCCTGTGACATGCCTCTATAATGACATTATTACTCTGGGGCTGTAGTCCTCTTCAGAGCCCTGTGACATGCCTCTATAATGACATTATTACTCTGGGGCTGTAGTCCTCTTCAGAGCCCTGTGACATGCCTCTATAATGACATTATTACTCTGGGGCTGTAGTCCTCTTCAGAGCCCTGTGACATGCCTCTATAATGACATTATTACTCTGGGGCTTAGTCCTCTTCAGAGCCCTGTGACATGCCTCTATAATGACATTATTACTCTGGGGCTGTAGTCCTCTTCAGAGCCCTGTGACATGCCTCTATAATGACATTATTACTCTGGGGCTGTAGTCCTCTTCAGAGCCCTGTGACATGCCTCTATAATGACATTATTACTCTGGGGCTGTAGTCCTCTTCAGAGCCCTGTGACATGCCTCTATAATGACATTATTACTCTGGGGCTGTAGTCCTCTTCAGAGCCCTGTGACATGCCTCTATAATGACATTATTACTCTGGGGCTGTAGTCCTCTTCAGAGCCCTGTGACATGCCTCTATAATGACATTATTACTCTGGGGCTGTAGTCCTCTTCAGAGCCCTGTGACATGCCTCTATAATGACATTATTACTCTGGGGCTGTAGTCCTCTTCAGAGCCCTGTGACATGCCTCTACATTATTACTCTGGGGCTGTAGTCCTCTTCAGAGCCCTGTGACATGCCTCTATAATGACATTATTACTCTGGGGCTGTAGTCCTCTTCAGAGCCCTGTGACATGCCTCTATAATGACATTATTACTCTGGGGCTGTAGTCCTCTTCAGAGCCCTGTGACATGCCTCTATAATGACATTATTACTCTGGGGCTGTAGTCCTCTTCAGAGCCCTGTGACATGCCTCTATAATGACATTATTACTCTGGGGCTGTAGTCCTCTTCAGAGCCCTGTGACATGCCTCTATAATGACATTATTACTCTGGGGCTGTAGTCCTCTTCAGAGCCCTGTGACATGCCTCTATAATGACATTATTACTCTGGGGCTGTAGTCCTCTTCAGAGCCCTGTGACATGCCTCTATAATGACATTATTACTCTGGGGCTGTAGTCCTCTTCAGAGCCCTGTGACATGCCTCTATAATGACATTATTACTCTGGGGCTGTAGTTATTACCTCTGTAGTCCTCTTCAGAGCCCTGTGACATGCCTCTATAATGACATTATTACTCTGGGGCTGTAGTCCTCTTCAGAGCCCTGTGACATGCCTCTATAATGACATTATTACTCTGGGGCTGTAGTCCTCTTCAGAGCCCTGTGACATGCCTCTGTAGTCCTCTTCAGAGCCCTGTGACATGCCTCTATAATGACATTATTACTCTGGGGCTGTAGTCCTCTTCAGAGCCCTGCCTGACATGCCTCTATAATGACATTATTACTCTGGGGCTGTAGTCCTCTTCAGAGCCCTGTGACATGCCTCTATAATGACATTATTACTCTGGGGCTGTAGTCCTCTTCAGAGCCCTGTGACATGCCTCTATAATGACATTATTACTCTGGGGCTGTAGTCCTCTTCAGAGCCCTGTGACATGCCTCTATAATGACATTATTACTCTGGGGCTGTAGTCCTCTTCAGAGCCCTGTGACATGCCTCTATAATGACATTATTACTCTGGGGCTGTAGTCCTCTTCAGAGCCCTGTGACATGCCTCTATAATGACATTATTACTCTGGGGCTGTAGTCCTCTTCAGAGCCCTGTGACATGCCTCTATAATGACATTATTACTCTGGGGCTGTAGTCCTCTTCAGAGCCCTGTGACATGCCTCTATAATGACATTATTACTGGGGCTGTAGTGACATGCCTCTTAATGACAGAGCCCTGTGACATGCCTCTATAATGACATTATTACTCTGGGGCTGTAGTCCTCTTCAGAGCCCTGTGACATGCCTCTATAATGACATTATTACTCTGGGGCTGTAGTCCTCTTCAGAGCCCTGTGACATGCCTCTATAATGACATTATTACTCTGGGGCTGTAGTCCTCTTCAGAGCCCTGTGACATGCCTCTATAATGACATTATTACTCTGGGGCTGTAGTCCCTTCAGAGCCCTGTGACATGCCTCTATAATGACATGCCTCTATAATGACATTATTACTCTGGGGCTGTAGTCCTCTTCAGAGCCCTGTGACATGCCTCTATAATGACATTATTACTCTGGGGCTGTAGTCCTCTTCAGAGCCCTGTGACATGCCTCTATAATGACATTATTACTCTGCCCTGCCCTGACATGCCTCTATAATGACATTATTACTCTGGGGCTGTAGTCCTCTTCAGAGCCCTGTGACATGCCTCTATAATGACATTATTACTCTGGGGCTGTAGTCCTCTTCAGAGCCCTGTGACATGCCTCTATAATGACATTATTACTCTGGGGCTGTAGTCTCTTCAGAGCCCTGTGACATGCCTCTATAATGACATTATTACTCTGGGGCTGTAGTCCTCTTCAGAGCCCTGTGACATGCCTCTATAATGACATTATTACTCTGGGGCTGTAGTCCTCTTCAGAGCCCTGTGACATGCCTCTATAATGACATTATTACTCTGGGGCTGTAGTCCTCTTCAGAGCCCTGTGACATGCCTCTATAATGACATTATTACTCTGGGGCTGTAGTCCTCTTGACAT
The DNA here is from genome assembly GCF_018296145.1 of Oncorhynchus tshawytscha. NCBI lineage: Eukaryota > Metazoa > Chordata > Actinopteri > Salmoniformes > Salmonidae > Oncorhynchus > Oncorhynchus tshawytscha. Next base: position 14,473 of record NW_024608998.1, on the reverse strand, counting down.
GAGCCCTGTGACATGCCTCTATAATGACATTATTACTCTGGGGCTGTAGTCCTCTTCAGAGCCCTGTGACATGCCTCTATAATGACATTATTACTCTGGGGCTGTAGTCCTCTTCAGAGCCCTGTGACATGCCTCTATAATGACATTATTACTCTGGGGCTGTAGTCCTCTTCAGAGCCCTGTGACATGCCTCTATAATGACATTATTACTCTGGGGCTGTAGTCCTCTTCAGAGCCCTGTGACATGCCTCTATAATGACATTATTACTCTGGGGCTGTAGTCCTCTTCAGAGCCCTGTGACATGCCTCTATAATGACATTATTACTCTGGGGCTGTAGTCCTCTTCAGAGCCCTGTGACATGCCTCTATAATGACATTATTACTCTGGGGCTGTAGTCCTCTTCAGAGCCCTGTGACATGCCTCTATAATGACATTATTACTCTGGGGCTGTAGTCCTCTTCAGAGCCCTGTGACATGCCTCTATAATGACATTATTACTCTGGGGCATTATTGACATGCCTCTATAATGACATTATTACTCTGGGGCTGTAGTCCTCTTCAGAGCCCTGTGACATGCCTCTATAATGACATTATAATGAGTCATTATAATGACATTATTACTCTGGGGCTGTAGTCCTCTTCAGAGCCCTGTGACATGCCTCTATAATGACATTATTACTCTGGGGCTGTAGTCCTCTTCAGAGCCCTGTGACATGCCTCTATAATGACATTATTACTCTGGGGCTGTAGTCCTAATGACTTATTACTCTGGGGCTGTAGAGCCCTGTGACATGCCTCTATAATGACATTATTACTCTGGGGCTGTAGTCCTCTTCAGAGCCCTGTGACATGCCTCTATAATGACATTATTACTCTGGGGCTGTAGTCCTCTTCAGAGCCCTGTGACATGCCTCTATAATGACATTATTACTCTGGGGCTGTAGTCCTCTTCAGAGCCCTGTGACATGCCTCTATAATGACATTATTACTCTGGGGCTGTAGTCCTCTTCAGAGCCCTGTGACATGCCTCTATAATGACATTATTACTCTGGGGCTGTAGTCCTCTTCAGAGCCCTGTGACATGCCTCTATAATGACATTATTACTCTGGGGCTGTAGTCCTCTTCAGAGCCCTGTGACATGCCTCTATAATGACATTATTACTCTGGGGCTGTAGTCCTCTTCTGTGACATGCCTCTATAATGACATTATTACTCTGGGGCTGTAGTCCTCTTCAGAGCCCTGACATGCCTCTATAATGACATTATTACTCTGGGGCTGTAGTCCTCTTCAGAGCCCTGTGACATGCCTCTATAATGACATTATTACTCTGGGGCTGTAGTCCTCTTCAGAGCCCTGTGACATGCCTCTATAATGACATTATTACTCTGGGGCTGTAGTCCTCTTCAGAGCCCTGTGACATGCCTCTATAATGACATTATTACTCTGGGGCTGTAGTCCTCTTCAGAGCCCTGTGACATGCCTCTATAATGACATTATTACTCTGGGGCTGTAGTCCTCTTCTGTGACATGCCTCTATAATGAGCCCTGTGACATGCCTCTATAATGACATTATTACTCTGGGGCTGTAGTCCTCTTCAGAGCCCTGTGACATGCCTCTATAATGACATTATTACTCTGGGGCTGTAGTCCTCTTCAGAGCCCTGTGACATGCCTCTATAATGACATTATTACTCTGGGGCTGTAGTCCTCTTCATTGACATGCCTCTATAATGACATTATTACTCTGGGGCTGTAGTCCTCTTCAGAGCCCTGTGACATGCCTCTATAATGACATTATTACTCTGGGGCTGTAGTCCTCTTCAGAGCCCTGTGACATGCCTCTATAATGACATTATTACTCTGGGGCTGTAGTCCTCTTCAGAGCCCTGTGACATGCCTCTATAATGACATTATTACTCTGGGGCTGTATTCTTCAGAGCCCTGTGACTATAATGGGGCTGTAGTCCTCTTCAGAGCCCTGTGACATGCCTCTATAATGACATTATTACTCTGGGGCTGTAGTCCTCTTCAGAGCCCTGTGACATGCCTCTATAATGACATTATTACTCTGGGGCTGTAGTCCTCTTCAGAGCCCTGTGACATGCCTCTATAATGACATTATTACTCTGGGGCTGTAGTCCTCTTCAGAGCCCTGTGACATCCCTCTATAATGACATTATTACTCTGGGGCTGCATGCTTTGTTCCACTCTTGTTAGATATCTTACTGTACTCACTATCCTACTATACTCTTCCTACTGTATCAAATACATGTGTAATGAACCATATACAGGCAACACTCAAGCAACACATTTATTTCAACAACTAGCAACAAATGTTGTTCAAAATCTCGCAACACATTTAGTTAAACTACTAGCAACTACATTTAGTTAAACAACTAGCAAATACATTTAGAGGTCTTGCTCACACTGGCTACCGAGAGCGTTATCAAAGTCATCCAAAACAGCTGGTGCTCTTGTGGATGCTTCAGTGCTGCTTTCCACGATGCAATTAACTCATCTGGTAGGCTCACTGGGCAGCTCGCGTCTGGCTTTCCCTTTGTAGTCCGTAATAGTTTTCAAGCCCTGCCGCATCTGCCGAGCATCTTTTCTTGTTTGATGGTTCGGCTGAGGGCATAGCAAGATTTCTTATAGGCGGTCAGATTTATGTCCCGCTCCTTGAAAGCAGCAGCTCTAGCCTTTAGCTCGGTGCGGATTTTGCCTGTAATCCATGGTTTCTGGTTTGGATATGTACGTACGGTCACAGTGGGGACGACGTCGTCGATGCACTTATTGATGAAGCCGATGACTGAGGTGGTATACTTTTCAATGTCATTGGTTGAATCCTGTAACATGTTCCAGTTTTTGCTAGCAAAACAGTCCTGAAGCGTAGCATCCGCGTCATCTGAGCACTTCCATATTGAGCGAGTCACTGGTGCTTCCTGCTTTAGTTTTTGCTTGTATGCAGGAATCAGGAGGACAGACTTATGGTCATATATGCCAAATGGAGGGCTGGGGAGAGCTTTGTACGCATCTCTGTGTGTGGAGTAAAAGTGGTCTTGAATTGATTTCCTCTTGTTGCACATTTGACATGCTGGTAAAGATTTGGTAAAACGGATTTAAGTTTGCCTGCATTAATGTCCCCTGCTACTAGGAGCGCCGCTCCTGGGTGAGCATTTTCTTGTTTGCTTATGGCCTTATAGAGTTGGTTGAGTGCAGTCTTAGTGCCAGCATTAGTCTGTGGTGGTAAATAGACGGCTATAAATAATATAGATGAGAACTATCTTGGTAGATAGTGTAGTCTACAGCTTACTTTAAGGTACTCTACCTCAGGCGAGCAATAGCTCGAGACTTCCTTCGATATCGTGCAACACCACCTGTTATTTTCAAAAATACATAGTCCTCCGCCCCATGTCTTACCAGACGCCGCTGTTCTCGAGACTTCTTTAATATTAGACATCGCGCACCAGCTGTTGTCACACCCTGGCCATCGAAAGGTTTTTATTCTCTATTTTGGTTAGGCCAGGGTGTGACTAGGGTGGGCATTCTATGTTCATTTTCTATGTTTTGGATTTCTGTGTTGTTTGGCCGGGTGTGGTTCTCAATCAGAGGCAGCTGTCTATCGTTGTCTCTGATTGAGAACCATACTTAGGTAGCCTTTTCCCACCTGTGTGGTGTGGGTAGTTAATTTCTGTTTAGTGTGTGTGGCACCTGAAGGAGCTGTTTCGGCTGTCGCTTTGTTGTTTTGCATTTTAGTGTTCAGTTTGGAATAAACATGACGAACACGTACCACGCTGCGCTTTGGTCCTCACCTTCTTCCACCAACGGCCGTTACAGCTGTTATTGACGAAAAGACACACACCCTTCGTCTTACCAGACATACCATCATCGGATGGGGCCACAGTATCTCCTGACCCCTCATGTCTCAGCCTCCAGTATTTATGCTGCAGTAGTTTATGTGTCAGGGGGCTAGGTTCCTGTGTGAATTTAAGTATGCTCTCTCTAATTCTCTCTTTCTCTCAGAGGACCTGAGCCCTAGGACCATGCCTCAGGATTACCTGGCATGATGACTCCTTGCTGTCCCAAATCAACCTTGCCGTGCTGCTGCTCCAGTTTCAACTGTTCTGCCTGCGTCTATGGAACCCTAACCTGTTCACCTGAAGTACTACCCTGTCACGAACCTGGTGTTTTCTACTATCTCTCTACCGCACCTGCTGTCTCTAAATCTGAATGATCGGCTATGAGAAACCAACTGACATTTACTCCTGAGGTGCTGACCTGTTGCACCCTCTAACAACCACTGTGATTATTATTATTATTATTTGACCCTGCTGGTCATCTATGAACGCTTGAACATCTTGGCCATGCACTGTTATAATCTCCACCCGGCACAGCCAGAAGAGGACTGGCCACCCCTCAGAGCCTGGTTCCTCTCTAGGTTTCTTCCTAGGTTCCTGCCTTTCTTGGGAGTTTTTCCTAGCCACCGTGCTTCTACATCTGCATTGCTTGCTGTTTCTGGTTTTATGCTGGGTTTCTGTATAGCACTTTGTGACATAGGCTGATGTAAAATGGACTTTATAAATACATACATTTGATTGATTGATTGAAGACAGCCTTCAACACTGCTAGCAGACACTGTGAATACCTGGTGATGCCATTCGGTCTGACCAATGCTCCTGCTGTGTTGCAGGCCTTGGTTAATGATGTTCTCCGTGACATGTTGAACTGGTTTGTGTTCGTCTTTTCCTGCTCAGCTCAAGAACACGTTTTCCACGTCCGACAGGTCCTCCAGCATCTCATGAAGAACCAGCTTTTTGTCAAGGCTGAAAAATGTGATTCCCATCACTCCACCATCTCCTTCCTTGGATATGTGAAAGCTGCTGGGACTGTGCAGATGGATCCAGGAAAGGTAAGAGCACCCACCTCTTCCAAGGTCCCGTTCACATTAAGCACCTCTCCACCAACCCTCCCATATTGATCCAACCGGATCCGTCCCGTCAGCTCGTGGTGGAGGTAGACGCCTCGGATGCGAGAGTGCTGGCCGTCCTGTCCCAGCATTCTGCCCTGGGCCTTAAGCTACATCCATGCGCATTCCTCTACCATCGTCTTTACGCCACAGAGGGGAATTATGATGTGTGGAATCGAGAACTGCATGCGGTGAAGATGGCATTGGAGGAGAGGAGACACTGGTTAGAGGGGGCGGAACGTCCGTTCATAGTGTGGACGGACCACAAGAACCTGGAATATTTTCGTATCGCCAAGCGTCTCAACTCCAGGCAAGCTCAGTGGGCCGGTTCAAATTCACCATCTCCTGGACACACTTTCATGCCTCTTTAGCCCCACATCTACACCCTCGGACCCAGAGACCATTCCTCCCACCTCAGATGCTGCCCGCTCCACGGTCCTGGAATGGGCTCGTTCCTCCAGGCTTGCCTGTCACCCTGGTTCCCGTCAGACCCTGGCCTTTGTGCAACAACGCTTTTGGGGTCACACCATGGTCCCTGACGTCTCCGTGTTCGTCGCCGCCTTCACTGCCAGTGCTCAGAACAAGACTGATCCTCCAGCCTGCCTGCAGTTCTGAACCTTACGGACTCTGCCCTGGATTACTGACCTCTGCCCGCCCTTGACCTGTCGTTTGCCTGCCCACTGGTTTTGTAATAACCGTTTGTTATTCTTAACTGTCTTCATCTGGGTCTTATCCTCAGGTCTGATAACTACAGTCCCAGAGTATTAATGTCATTCTAGAAGCATGGGCTCTGAAGAGGACAACAGCCCCAGAGTAATAATGTCATTATAGAGGCATGTCACAGGGCTCTGAAGAGGACTACAGTCCAAGAGTAATAATGTCATTATAGACGCATGGGCTCTGAAGAGGACTACACCCCCGACTAATAATGTCCTTATAGAGGCATGTCACAGGGCTCTGAAGAGGACTACAGCCCCAGGGTAATAATGTCATTATAGAGCCTTGGTCTCTGATGAGGACTACAGCCCCAGGGTAATAATGTCATTATAGAGCCTTGGTCTCTGATGAGGACTACAGCCCACGAGTAATAATGTCATTATAGAGGCATGTCACAGGGCTCTGAGGAGGACTACAGCCCCAGAGTAATAATGTCATTATAGAGGCATATCACAGGTCTTTGGAGAGGACTTCAGCCCCAGAGTAATACAACTAATAATAATTAAAATGTTAAAATTATAATTAATAATGTCAACAGCACAAATACATTAACGAGTATACCTGTCAGGTTCTGACCATAGTTCTTGTGTGTTTTCCTTATTTTAGTGTTGGTCAGGACGTGAGCTGGGTGGGCATTCTATGTTGTGTGTCTAGTTTGTCCGTTTCTATGTATGGCCTGATATGGTTCTCAATCAGAGGCAGGTATTAGTCATTGTCTCTGATTGGGAACCATATTTAGGTAGCCTGTTTTGTGTTGGGTTTTGTTGGTGGTTGTTTCCTGTCTTTGTGTTCTCTGCACCAGATAGGACTGTTTTCGGGTTTTGCCACGTTTATTGTTTTGTAGTGTGTTCATGTTTTGAGTTTTCTCTTATTAAAAAACCATGGACACTTACCACGCTGCGCATTGGTCCTCTGATCCTTCTCGCCTCTCCTCTTCAGACGAAGAGGAGGACGAAAACCCTTACAGAACCACCCACCACAACAGGACCAAGCAGAAGAAGCAGTGGTAACGGGCAGCAGCAACAGCGGCCGAAGACACAAGACTCCTGGACATGGGAGGAAATCCTTGACGGGAGAGGACCCTGGGCGAAGCCAGGGGAGTGTCGCCGTCCCAAGGTGCAGCAGGAGAAACAGCAGCAGCAGGAGAAACAGCAGCAGCAGGAGAAGCAGCAGCAGCAGGAGAAGCAGCAGCAGCAGGAGAAGCAGCAGCAGCAGGAGAAGCAGCAGCAGCAGGAGAAACAGCAGCAGCAGAGGAAGCGACAGCAGCAGCAAAAGCAGCAGCAGAAGAAGCAACAGAAGCAGCAGAGGAAGCGACAGCAACAGCAGCAGCAGAGGAAGCGGCAGCAGCAGCAACAGCAGCAGCAGAGGAAGCGGCAGCAGCAGCAACAGCAGCAGCAGCAGAAATGTCAGGATTCCTGGACATGGGATGATGTGTTGGATGGCAAGGGTTGCTACACATGGGAGGAGATCCAGGCTGGTAGGGATCGCCTACCATGGGAACAGGTGGAGGCATTGAGGAGAGCAGAGGCAGTCGGAGAGAGGAGCCATCGATACGAGGGAACGCGACTGGCAAGGAAGCCCCTAGAGGCAGCCCCAAAAATTTCTTGGGGGGCGGCACTTGGAGCTGTCGGTGAAGCTGAGGGCTGAGTCTGAGAGGGTCGAGGAGTTATTGGACAGAATGGAGGAGAGTGAACGGATGGGAGATGAGGAGACACTCAAGGAGGTGTTAATTGAATTGGGGGAGAGTGAAGAGAGAGAGCAGTTGATTTGGTGTAGTATGCAAGGTATTCGCCCTGAGGTGCGTGTCCCCAGCCCAGTACCACCAGTGCCGGGACCCCACACCAGGCTGTCTCTCCGTCCCATCAATACAGGTGCTCCCGCTTGTCCGGCGCTACCAGAGTTTCAGCCCCTCAGTCCAGAGGCGCCAGAGCTCCTCTGTCCAGCGCAGTCAGAGCCTTCCTCCTCACCAGCGCTGCCGGAGTCTCCCGTCTGTCCAGAGCTGCTAGAGTCTCCCGTCTGTCCAGAGCTGCTAGAGTCTCCCGCCTGTCATGAGCCGTCAGAGCCGCCAGTCAGCCAGGATCTGCCAGAGCCGCCATTCAGCCAGGATCTGCCAGAGCCGCCATTCAGCCAGGATCTGCCAGAGCCGCCATTCAGCCAGGATCTGCTAGAGCCGTCCGTCAACCAGGAGCTGCCAGAGCCGTCAGTCAGCTAGAAGCTGCCAGAGCCGTCAACCAGCCAGAGCTATCTCTCAGTCCTGAGCTACCTCTCAGTCCTGAGCTACCCGTCAGGCCTGAGCTACCCCTCGGTCCTGAGCTACCCCTCAGGCCTGAGCTACCGGTCAGTCCTGAGCTACCCCTCAGTCCTGAGCTACCTCAGTCCCGAGCTGCCCCTCAGTCCGGAGCTGCCCCTCAGTCCAGTGGGGCCCTTTGTTAGGGTTCCTAGGCCAATGTTGGCGGCGAGGGTCGCCACTCAAAGGACGCTAAGGAGGTGGACTAGGACAATGATGGAGTGGGGTCCACGTCCAGCGCCAGAGCCGCTTCCGCGGACAGATGCCCACCCAGACCCTCCCCTATAGGTTTAGGTGGGGGGGTGGGTGGGTTCTGTCACGTTCCATCATCGACTCAGTGGGTTTTGTCCAACATGTCTCTGGACCCACTCACTGTCACAGTCATACTCTGGACCTAGTTTTGTCCCATGGAATAAATGTTGTGGATCTTAATGTTTTTCCTCATAATCCTGGACTATCGGACCACCATTTTATTACGTTTGCAATTGCAACAAATAATCTGCTCAGACCCCAACCAAGGAACATTAAAAGTCATGCTATAAATTCACAGACAACACAAAGATTCCTTGATGTCCTTCCAGATTCCCTCTGTCTACCCAAGGACGCCAGAGGACAAAAATCAGTTAACCACCTAACTGAGGAACTCAATTTAACCTTGCGCAATGCCCTAGATGCAGTTGCACCCCTAAAAACTAAAAACATTTCTCAAAAGAAACTAGCTCCCTGGTACACAGAAAATACCGAGCTCTGAAGCAAGCTTCCAGAAAATTGGAACGGAAATGGCGCCACACCAAACTGGAAGTCTTCCGACTAGCTTGGAAAGACGGTACCGTGCAGTACCGAAGAGCCCTTACTGCTGCTCGATCATCCTATTTTTCTAACTTAATTGAGGAAAATAAGAACAATCCGAAATTCCTTTTTGATAGTGTCGCAAAGCTAAATAAAAAGCAGCATTCCCCAAGAGAGGATGGCTTTCACTTTAGCAGTGATAAATTCATGAACTTCTTTGAGGAAAACATCATGATTATTAGAAAGCAAATTACGAACTCCTCTTTAAATCTGCGTATTCCTTCAAAGCTCAGTTGTCCTGAGTCTGCACAACTCTGCCAGGACCTAGGATCAAGAGAGACGCTCAAGTGTTTTAGTACTATATCTCTTGACACAATGATGAAAATAATCATGGCCTCTAAACCTTCAAGCTGCATACTGGACCCTATTCCAACTAAACTACTGAAAGAGCTGCTTCCTGTGCTTGGCTCTCCTATGTTGAACATAATAAACGTCTCTCTATCCACCGGATGTGTACCAAACTCACTAAAAGTGGCAGTAATAATAATAAACCTTGACCCAGAAAATATAAAAAAACTATCGGCCTATATCGAATCTTCCATTCCTCTCAAAATGTTTTGAAAAGGCTGTTGCGCAGCAACTCACTGCCTTCCTGAAGACAAACAATGTATACGAAATGCTTCAGTCTGGTTTTAGACCCCATCATAGCACTGAGTCTGCACTTGTGAAGGTGGTAAATTACTTTTTAATGGCATCAGACCGAGGCTCTGCATCTGTCCTCGTGTTCCTAGACCTTAGTGCTGCTTTTGATACCATCGATCACCACATTCTTTTGGAGAGATTGGAAACCCAAATTGGTCTACATGGACAAGTTCTGACCTGGTTTAGATCTGATCTGTCGGAAAGATATCAGTTTTTCTCTGTGAATGGTTTGTCCTCTGACAAATATACTGTAAATTTCGGTGTTCCTCAAGGTTCCGCTTTAGGACCACTATTGTTTTCACTATATATTTTACCTCTTGGGGATGTCATTCGAAAACATAATGTTAACTTTCACTGCTATGCGGATGACACACAGCTGTACATTTCTATGAAACATGGTGAAGCCCCAAAATTGCCCTCGCTAGAAGCATGTGTTTCAGACATAAGGAAGTGGATGGCTGCAAACGTTCTACTTTAAACTCGGACAAAACAGAGATGCTTGTTCTAGGTCCCAAGAAACAAAGAGATCTTCTGTTGAATCTGACAATTAATCTTAATGGTTGTACAGTCGTCTCAAATATATCAAGACCATTTGAAGGGCAGCTTTTTTCTATCTACGTAACATTGCAAAAATCAGAAACTTTCTGTCCAAAAATGATGCAGAAAAATTTATCCATGCTTTTGTCACTTCTACGTTAGACGACTGCAATGCTCTACTTTCCGGCTACCTGGATAAAGCACTAAATAAACTGCAGCCACCCACTAACATTGAGTGGCTGCTGCCAACACACTGACTCAACTCCAGCCACTTTAATAATGGGAATTGATGGGAAATGATGTAAAATATATCACTAGCCACTTTAAACAATGTTACCTAATATAATGTTTACATACCCTACATTATTCATCTCATATGTATATGTATATACTGTACTCTATATCATCTACTGCATCTTTATGTAATACATGTATCACTAGCCACTTTAACTCTGCCACTTTGTTTACATACTCATCTGATATGTATATACTGCATTCAATACCATCTACTGTATCTTGCCTATGCCGCTCTCTACCATCCCTCACTCATATATCTTTATGTACATATTCTTTATCCCCTTACACTTGTGTCTATAAGGTAGTAGTTTTGGAATTGTTAGCTAGATTACTTGTTGGTTATTACTGCATTGTCGGAACTAGAAGCACAAGCATTTCGCTACACTCGCATTAACATCTGCTAAACATGTGTATGTGACAGATAACATTTGATTTGATTTGAGTTAGTGCTAACCACGGCTGCTAGAATCCTGACTAGAACCAAAAGATTTGATCATATTACTCCAGTGCTAGCCTCCCTACACTGGCTTCCTGTCAAGGCAAGGGCTGACCTACAAAGCCTTACATGGGCTTGCTCCTACCTATCTCTCTGATTTGGTCCTGCCGTACATACCTACACTTACGCTACGGTCACAAGATGCAGGCCTCCTAATTGTCCCTAGAATTTCTAAGCAAACAGCTGGAGGCAGGGCTTTCTCCTATAGAGCTCCATTTTTATGGAATGGTCGGTCTGCCTACCCATGTATGAGACGCAAACTTGAGTCTTTACTGAAGACTCATCTCTTCAGTGGGTCATATGATTGAGTGTAGTCTGGCCCAGGAGTGGGAAGGTGAACGGAAAGGTTCTGGAGCAACGAAACGCCCTTGCTGTCTCTGTGTGGCCGGTTCCCCTCTTTCCACTGGGATTCTCTGCCTCTAACCCTAATACAGAGGCTGAGTCACTGGCTTACTGGGGCTCTTTCATACCGACCCTGGGAGGGGTGCGTCACTCGAGTGGGTTGAGTCACTGATGTGATCTTCCTGTCTGGGTGGGCACCCCCCCCTTGAGTTGTGCCGTGGCGGAGATCTTTGTGGGCTATACTCAGCCTTGTCTCAGGATGGTAAGTTGGTGGTTGAAGATATCCCTCTAGTGGTGTGTGGGCTGTGCTTTGGCAAAGTGGGTGGGGTTATATCCTTCCTGTTTGGCCCTGTCCGGGGGTGTCCTCGGATGGGGCAACAGTGTCTCCTGACCCCTCCTGTCTCAGCCTCCAGTATTTATGCTGCAGTAGTTTATGTGTCGGGGGGCTAGGGTCAGTTTGTTATATCTGGAGTACTTCTCCTGTCCTATTCGGTGTCCTGTGTGAATTTAAGTGTGCTCTCTCTAATTCTCTCTTTCTCTCTTTCTGTCTCTCTCTCGGAGGACCTGAGCCCCAGGAACATGCCTCAGGACTACCTGACATGATGACTCCTTGCTGTCCCCAGTCCACCTGGCCGTGCTGCTGCTCCAGTTTCAACTGTTCTGCCTTATTATTATTCGACCATGCTGGTCATTTATGAACATTTGAACATCTTGGCCATGTTCTGTTATAATCTCCACCCGGCACAGCCAGAAGAGGACTGGCCACCCCACATAGCCTGGTTCCTCTCTAGGTTTCTTCCTAGGTTTTGGCCTTTCTAGGGAGTTTTTCCTAGCCACCGTGCTTCTACACCTGCATTGCTTGCTCTTGGGTTTTTTTAGGCTGGGTTTTTTTAGGCTGGGTTTCTGTACAGCACTTTGAGATATCAGCTGATGTACAAAGGGCTATATAAATACATTTGATTTGATTTGACCATAGTTCTTGTGTGTTTTCCTTGTTTTAGTGTTGGTCAGGACGTGAGCTGGGTGGGCATTCTATGTTGTGTATCTAGTTTTTCCGTTTCTATGTTTGGCATGATATGGTTCTCAATCAGAGGCAGGTATTAGTCATTGTCTCTGATTGGGAACCATATTTAGGATTTAGGTAGCCTGTTTTGTGTTGGGTTTTGTGGGTGGTTGTTTCCTGTCTTTGTGTTCTCTGCACCAGATTGGTCTGTTTCAGGTTTTGCCATGTTTATTGTTTTGTAGTGTGTTCATGTTTTGAGTTTTCTCTTATTAAAAAACCATGGACAATTACCACGCCGAGCATTGGTCCTCTGATCCTTCTCGCCTCTCCTCTACAGATGAAGAGAATGAGGAAAACCCTTACAATACCCACCTCCTCATTTGATATTTATATTTACATGTACAAGAGAATTCAATAAAGTAATACTAAAATGAGGTACTGTACTCTAATTCATATTTCATTACAATCTGCTGATGTTTTAGTGAGACTCAACGGTCTTCTGTAATCTATCATGGCCAAACAGGTCCTTCATGTCAATTGTGTTTTTATTGACTGTAAGTTTGTTTTCAGGAACTGAAAGAGAGAGATGTAAAACAGGTCAAAATAGACTTTCACAAGCTGTTTAACATACAGTGTTACTGTGCTGTACAAACAGGATGCTGCTCCTCAGACACATTCAGACATCCACTGTGATGGTCAGAGAACACGTTGCAGCTCTGCATTCAGTTCTTCATTGTCTGTGGGACATTTTATTGTTTCTTTACTTTTGGAACCAAACTAACCATTAAATATTTACTCCGGTTACCTTGAGATACAATTCAACTGCAGGGTGAAAGGGAAGAACACTGGAACAACCAAAAGGTATGAACTGCTGTTAGTTACCAAGGAGGAACCCATCTGACAAACAACAAGAAGACGAGAGACTCCATACTGTTTGCAGCGTTCATAAGGGTTTTACTGTATCAAACCAACGTTCTACAGAGATCCACCGGAACCAAACTATTCTGACAATTATCTCAGTAGATTTGACTGACGTTGGAAGAGATGAGATCTATGTTTTCCCACCCTGCCATCCTGTTCCTGTGGATTCAGAGTTCTAGTGGATGGATGCATCCTAAATGCCAGATTTATGACAGCAGTGAAGACTTGGAACACTTTCCCACCTGGATCTGCAGCCACATACCTCATCATGCAGAACGTTACACTGCTGCCTGTCAAGATGTCACAGCCATCGAGGAGGATCTACTTGGACTTCCCCCTAATATCAATACCCTCTGCATATCTATGACACATGGTGAAAATAGATCCATGTCTCTGGGCTTTTTCTCCCAGTTTCAGGATCTGGAGTCTCTGTACATTAAAGGCTGTTTTACTCAAATCCTTCCATCTGGGAACAGTCACCTTCCATCTGGGAACAGTCACCTTCCATCTGGGAACAGTCACCTTCCATCTGGGAACAGCCACCTTCCATCTGGGAACAGCCACCTTCCATCTGGGAATAGCCACCTTCCATCTGGGAACAGTCACCTTCCATATGGGAATAGTCACCTTCCAAATCTGCAGTATTTACATTTGGATGGTTTGGGCTCTGGGTGCTGTGATTGTCATTTTGGGCCTCATACATTCAGAGATTTAGTCAAGCTGAGTCATTTGACCATATGGGGTTATCGACTATCAGCAATGGCCCCAGATGTTTTCCATGGCATTCCTCTGTTACAAAGTCTCAACATTATTGAACCCTGTGTATATGATTTGTCAGAGATACTATGCAGAATAATGAATATAAAGTCACTTATAGAGCTAAAAATAGAAGCACCAGAGATACAATCGATAAACCAATCAAACTGCTCCATTTTAATAACCAACGAAAGCATGAAACCTGTTTTTAACAATCTAACATTCTCTGACGTCTCATTTGGTGAAATAACACATATAGAGGAAGGTGCACTGGCTTGGCTCCAGAACCTCACAAGGTTAACAGGGGCTTTCAGCCAGGAAGTCCTACTGGACCTTCCCCTGTCTGGGATAAAACAAATCCAGGACTTCAGTTGCTCTGGGATCAATGTCATTGATATTGAAAGTATCTGTAATGTAGTGTTTTTGCTTTCAATCAAGAAATTATATTTATACAATGCCAATACAAGCAGCCTCTCTATGTCCAGTGTTGAGTTGTGCACTGGGCTAGAATATATGTATTTACATGGCATTTTCTGTTCTACTCCATATTTGGAATGGCATTTTATTTCCAGTCTAAAAAACCTTAACCAATTAACAATAGCCGGCCTGGAAGACAACAGACTTGATATTTGCTCCTTCCAAAAACAACCAATAACATG
>NW_024608997.1:92500-96715 GCF_018296145.1 Oncorhynchus tshawytscha | reverse complement strand
CCCCTAGTGGATATATATATCATCTGCTGTCTCCTGAGTGATGCTAAATCAAATCAAATCAAATTTTATTTGTGCATACATGGTTAGCAGATGTTAATGCGGAAGATAATAGCGAAATGCTTGTGCTTCTAGTTCGACAATGCAGTAATAACCAACACATCTAGCTAACAATTCCAAAACTACTACCTTATAGACACAAGTGTAAGGGGGATAAAGAAACATGTACATAAAGATATATGAATGAGTGATGGTACAGAGCCGGAAGGCAAGACATACAGATGGTATTCAGTAGATTTACAAGGAGATGATTCATAGACTGACTAGTATGGTATACATATGAGATAGTATGTAAACAAGTGGCATAGTTAAAGTGGCTAGTGATACATGTGTTACATAAAAGATGCAGTAGATGATATAGAGTACAGTATATACATATACATATGAGATTAATAATGTAGGGTATGTAAACATTATATTAGGTAGCATTGTTTAAAGTGGCTAGTGATATATTTTACATAATTTCCCATCAATTCCCATTATTAAAGTGGCTGGAGTCAGTGTCATTGTCAGTGTTGGCAGCAGCCACTCAATGTTAGTGGTGGCTGTTTAACACTCTGATGGCCTTGAGATAGAAGCTGTTTTTCAGTCTCTCGGACCCAGCTTTGATGCACCTGTACTGACCTCGCCTTCTGGATGATAGCGGGGGTGAACAGGCAGTGGCTCGGGTGGTTGTTGTCCTTGATGATCTTTATGGCCTTCCTGTGACATCAGGTGGTGTAGGTGAATATATATAGAAGCTGCTGCCTCCTAGTGGATACGTATATAATCTGCTGTCTCCTAGTGGATATATATATAATCTGCTGCCTCCTAGTGGCTATATATATAGAATCTGCTGCCTCCTAGTGGCTATATATATAGAATCTGCTGCCTCCTAGTGGCTATATATAGAATCTGTTGCCTCCTAGTGGCTATATATAGAATCTGCTCCCCTAGTGGCTATATATATAATCTGCTGTCTCCTAGTGGATATATATAGAATCTGCTGCCCCTAATGTATATATATAGAATCTGCTGCCCCCTAGTGGATATATATAATCTGCTGCCTCCTAGTGGCTATATATAGAATCTGCTGCCCCCTAGTGGATATATATAGAATCTGCTGCCCCTAGTGTATATATATATATAGAATCTGCTGCCTCCTAGTGGATATATATATATAATCTGCTGCCCCCTAGTGGATATATATAGAATCTGCTGCTCCCTAGTGGATATATATATATAATCTGCTGCCTCCTAGTGTATATATATATATCTATAGAATCTGCTGCCCCCTAGTGGATATATATAGAATCTGCTGCCCCTAGTGGATATATATATATATGTTGTCTTCTCACTGTGATTTCTCAGAACATAAATTATATATTCTTTGAAATGTAATTAAGAGAATTCAGAAATTATAGTACAATAAATTAATATAATTTTAACATTTGACACATGTATTGTAGTATACATTTAATTCACAGTTTAATTTGTATGGAAAACAGAATAAAATACATTTGACAAAGCATTTTGGTACTTGGACACTTGTTCTTTCAATCCGAGTTTAAAACATGTTGAATGAAGTTCTCAGTCTTAGTGGACCTACTTCTGTCTACTGACCCATCAATACACTTGTAGGCTACAACAGTCCATCTACTGTTTGTCTAAGTGTCTGTCTGCTGCTCTGTGTGTCTGTCCATCCCTCCTCAGATCAGTGCCTGTCTGTCTGTCTGTCTGTCTGTCTGTCATCCTCTGTCTGTCTGTGTCCGTCCGTCCGTCCGTCCCTCCCTCAGACAGTGTCTGTCCGTCCCGCCTCCTCAGATCAGTGTCTGTCTGTCCGTCCGTCCGTCCGTCCGTCCCTCCTCAGATCAGTGTCTCTCCGTCCCTCCTCAGATCAGTGTCTGTCCGTCCCGCCTCAGATCAGTGTCTGTCCCGTCCCTCCGTCCACGTCCCTCCGTCCCTCCTCCTCCCTCCCTCCCTCCCTCCCTCCCTCCCTCCCTCCCTCCCTCCCACCTCAGATCAGTGTCTGTCCGTCCCTCCCTCCCTCCGTCCCTCCCTCCTCCAGATCAGTGTCCCTCCCTCCCTCCCTCGTCTGTGCAGGGCCAGGTCCCTCCTCAGATCAGTGTGTGTCTGCGTCTGTGCAGGGCCAGGTCCCTCCTCAGATCAGTGTGTGTCTGCGTCTGTGCAGGGCCAGGTGATCTGAGCGGGAAAAGGAGCGTTGACAGTCGCTACACCTGAAGGGCTTCACCCCCGTGTGTTTCCTGTAATGGCGGGTCAGCTCGTCAGAACGGGCAAAATGCCACGTGCACCCGTCCCACGTGCACTTATACGGCTTCTCACCTGGGACAGAGAAGATAGATTATGATTTTTACTGTCACACCCCCCGGATTGGTGATAGGTGATAGATGGATATATATATATATATATAATCTGCTGCCCCCTAGTGGATATATATAGAATCTGCTGCCCCCTAGTGGATATATATATATAGCATCTGCTGCCCCTAGTGGCTACATATATATGATCTGCTGTCTTCTAGTGGATATATATATATAATCTGCTGCCTAGTGGCTACATATATATGATCTGCTGCCCCCTAGTGGATATATATAGAATCTGCTGCCCGCTAGTGGATATATATAGAATCTGCTGCCCCCTAGTGGATATATATAGAATCTGCTGCCCCCCTAGTGGATATATATAGAATCTGCTGCCCCTTAGTGGATA
Organism: Oncorhynchus tshawytscha; assembly: GCF_018296145.1. Taxonomy (NCBI): domain Eukaryota; kingdom Metazoa; phylum Chordata; class Actinopteri; order Salmoniformes; family Salmonidae; genus Oncorhynchus; species Oncorhynchus tshawytscha. Next base: position 93,949 of record NW_024608997.1, on the reverse strand, counting down.
TATATAGAATCTGCTGCCCCCTAGTGGATATATATAGAATCTGCTGCCCCCAGTGGATATATATATATATATATATATATATATATATAATCTGCTGCCCCTAGTGGATATATATAGAATCTATAGAATCTGCTGCCCCTTAGTGGATATATATAGAATCTGCTGCCCCTAGTGGATATATATAGAATCTGCTGCACCTAGTGGCTATATATATATATATGATCTGCTGTCTCCTAGTGGATATATATAGAATCTGCTGCCCCCTAGTGGATATATGTATAATCTGCTGCCCCTGGGGGATATATATAGAATCTGCTGCCCCCTAGTGGATATATATAGAATCTGCTGCCCCCTAGTGGATATATATATAATCTGCTGCCCCCTAGTGGATATATATAGAATCTGCTGTCTCTAGGGATATATATAGAATCTGCTGCCCCCTAGTGGATATATGTATAATCTGCTGCCCCTAGTGGATATATATAGAATCTGCTGCCCCCTAGTGGATATATATAGAATCTGCTGCCCCCTAGTGGATATATATGGAATCTGCTGTCTCTAGGGATATATATAGAATCTGCTGCCCCTAGTGGATATATGTATAATCTGCTGCCCCCTAGTGGATATATATAGAATCTGCTGCCCCTAGTGGATATATATATATAAATCTGCTGCCCCTAGTGGATATATATAGAATCTGCTGCCTCCTAGTGGATATATATAGAATCTGCTGCCCCTAGTGGATATATATAGAATCTGCTGCCTCCTAGTTGATATATATATATAATCTGCTGCCCTAGTGGATATATATAGAATCTGCTGTCTCCCTAGTTGATATATATATAATCTGCTGCCCCCTAGTGGATATATATAGAATCTGCTGCCCCCTAGTGGATATATGTATAATCTGCTGCCCCCTAGTGGATATATATATATAATCTAATAATATAATGATAGGTGATAGATGTTAGGTGATAGATGTTAGGTGATAGGTGTTAGGTGATAGGTGATAGGTGTTAGGTGATAGGTGATAGGTGATAAATGTTAGGTGATAGATGTTAGGTGATAGGTGATAAATGTTAGGTGATAGGTGGTAGGTGATAGTTGATAGGTGATAGGTGTTAGGCAATAGGTGTTAGGTGATAGGCGATAGGTGATAGATGTTAGGTGATAGGTGTTAGGTGGTAGGTGATAGGTGATAGGTGATAGGTGTTAGGTGGTAGGTGTTAGGTGATAGGTGATAGGTGTTAGGTGTTAGGTGTTAGATGATAGGTGATAGGTGATAGGTGATAGGTGATAGGTGTTAGGTGTTAGATAGGTGATAGGTGATGGGTGTTAGGTGATGGGTGATAGGTGATAGGTGTTAGGTGATAGGTGATAGGTGTTAGATGATAGGTGATAGGTGATAGGTGTTAGATGATAGGTGATAGGTGATAGGTGATAGGTGTT
>NW_024608997.1:0-85000 GCF_018296145.1 Oncorhynchus tshawytscha | reverse complement strand
AGAGGAGAGAGGGGACAACACCAACAGAGACTGGAGAGGAGAGAGGGGACAACACCAACAGAGACTGGAGAGGAGAGAGGGGACAACACCAACAGAGACTGGAGAGGAGAGAGGGGACAACACCAACAGAGACTGGAGAGGAGAGAGGGGACAACACCAACAGAGACTGGAGAGGAGAGAGGGGACAACACCAACAGAGACTGGAGAGGAGAGAGGGGACAACACCAACAGAGACTGGAGAGGAGAGAGGGGACAACACCAACAGAGACTGGAGAGGAGAGAGGGGACAACACCAACAGAGACTGGAGAGGAGAGAGGCGGAGAGAGGATAGAGAGGGGGAGAGGGGAAGGAGACAAGGGGAGGGGAGAGGAGAAAGGAAGAGAGAGGAGAGAGGGGATGGAGAGAGAGGAGAGAGGGGAAGGGAAGAGGGGAAGGAGAAAGGAGGAGAGGTGAGAGGGGAGAGAGGAGGGGAGAGGGGAAGGGGAGAGGGGGATAGAGGAGAGGGGAGAGAGGAGGGGAGAGGAGAGGAGGAGAGAGGAGGGTGGATAGAGGAGAGGTGGGAGGGGAGAGGGGAAGGGGAGAGGGGAGAGGAGGAGAGAGGGGATACAGGAGACATTTTGTAATTCATCTGTCTTCCTCTTCATCAGTCTGTTTGTACTAGTTGTTATGTCCTCCTCTTCCTCTCCTTCCTAACAGTCTGTTCTGTAGTTTACTTCCTAACAGTCTGTTCTGTAGTTTAGGAGAGGTAGTTGTTCTAGATCATTTCTCAGGAGGCTTTTTTGATAAAGTGTTGGTTTACAAGGAGAGAGAGAGAGGAGGAGAGGAGAGGAGAGAAGAGAGGAGAAGAGAAGAGAGAGAAGAGAAGAGGAGAGGAGAAGAGAAGAGAAGAGAAGAGAAGAGAAGAGAGAAGAGAAGAGAAGAGAAGAGAAGAGAGGAGAGAGAGAGAGGAGAGGAGAAGAGGAGAGAAGAGAGGAGAAGAGAAGAGAGAAGAGAGGGAGAGGAGAGAGGAGAGAAGAGAAGAGAGGAGAGAAGAGAGGAGAAGAGAAGAGGAGGAGAGAGGAGAGAGAGGAGAGGGAGAGAGAGAGAGAGGAGGAGAAGAGAGGAGAAGAGGAGAGAAGAGAGGAGAAGAGAAGAGAGGAGAAGAGGAGAGAAGAGAGGAGAAGAGAGGAGAAGAGAAGAGAAGAGAAGAGAAGAGAAGAGAAGAGAAGAGAAGAGAGGAGAGGAGAGGAGAGGAGAAGAGGAGAGAAGAGAGGAGAAGAGAAGAGAGGAGAAGAGAGGAGAGGAGAGGAGAAGAGGAGAGAAGAGAAGAGAGGAGAAGAGAAGAGAAGAGAGGAGAAGAGAAGAGAAGAGGAGAGGAGAGGAGAGGAGAGGTCCATCCTAACAGAACAGAGGGCTTGTGTTTCAGAGGGGTTCAGCCTTTCTACTGCTTTGTCTGTTGATTTAAGTGAGCCCCTGACGCACTCCAGAGCGAGACAGACACCACCCACACATTTCCTGTTGCTCTCGCTCTACCATTAACTAGCTGTCGCCCCGACGGCAAAACCACCTCTAACAGGAATAGAGAGGATGGGAGTAGAGAATAGAACACAGAGGAAGAGACCAGGTTTTAAAGTAGACACACCCTCTTACCATTCTCTGAGGCTCCAGAGACTCTGATTGGACGCTGACGGCAGGCATCCCATCGATCAACAGCATGACGTCCCGCCCACGGCTGTTTAGAGAGCCAAAGTAGGATAGACGTTTTCATTGGTTTATTTGACAGGAACATTAAACCACAACCTAAAACATTGGTCAACGTAAACAGCCTGTGTCCAGTCGCACTGGAACATCCTCTGACTGGCAGCATCGGTCTCTGGGTCGTAGAGACCTGTGGTGCTTTCAGTGTTCAGTCAGACATACAACCCACAATGCAACTTCCTCTCAGACAGACAGCCGCCGCCGTCGGACCAGCTCACACTTTAACCACAGATTCCTTCCACCTATAGCTCTGTCTGGTCTGTCTCTCTGTCTGTCTGTCTGTCTATCTATCTGTCGTCCTGTCTGTCTGTATGTCTGTCCGCCTGACGGCCTGTTTGTGTCACTGTCTGTCTGCCTGCCTGCCTGCCTGCCTGCCTGCCTGCCTGCCTGCCTGCCTGCCTGCTGTCTGTCTGTCTGTATGTCTGTCTGTCTGTCTGTCTATCTGCCGTCCTGTCTGTCTGTCTGTCTGTCCGCCTGACCGCCTGTCTGTGCCTGCCTGCCTGCCTGCTGTCTGTCAGACAGACAGCAGACAGACAGACAGACAGCAGGCAGGCAGGCAGGCACAGAGGCAGGCAGGTCACAGACAGGCGGTCAGACAGACAGACAGACAGACTGTCTGTCTGTCTGTCTGTCTGTCTGTCTGTCTGTCTGTCTGTCTGTCTGTCTGTCTGTCTGTCTCCCTGTCTGTCTGTCTGTCTGTCTGTCTGTCTGTCTGTCTGTCTGTCTGTCTATCTGCCTGTCTATCTGTCGTCCTGTCTGTCTGCCTATCTGTCTGTCTGTCTGTCTGTCTGTCTGTCGTCCTGTCTATCTGTCGTCCTGTCTGTCTGTCTGTCTGTCTGTCTGTCTGTCTGTCTGTCTGTCTGTCTGTCTGTCTGTCTGTCTCCTGTCTGTCTGTCTGTCTGTCTGTCTGTCTGTCTGTCTGTCTGTCTGTCTGTCTGTCTGTCTGTCTGTCTGTCTGTCTGTCTGTCTGTCCCTGTCCTCTGTCGTCCTGTCTGTCTGTCTGTCTGTCTCTGTCTGTCTGTCTGTCTGTCTGTCTGTCTGTCTGTCTGTCTGTCTGTCTGTCTGTCTCCTGTCTGTCTGTCTGTCTGTCTGTCTGTCTGTCTATCTGCCTGTCTATCTGTCGTCCTGTCTGTCTGCCTATCTGTCTGTCTGTCTGTCTGTCTGTCGTCCTGTCTATCTGTCGTCCTGTCTGTCTGTCTGTCTGTCTGTCTGTCTGTCTGTCTGTCTCCCTGTCTGTCTGTCTGTCTGTCTGTCTGTCTGTCTGTCTATCTGTCGTCCTGTCTGTCTGCCTATCTGTCTGTCTGTCTGCCTGTCTGCCTGTCTGTCTGTCTGTCTGTCTGTCTGTCTGTCTGTCTGTCTGTCTGTCGTCCTGTCTGTCTGTCTGTCTGTCTGTCTGTCTGTCTGTCTGTCTGTCTGTCTGTCTGTCTATTTGTCTGTCTGTCTGTCTGTCTGTCTGTCTGTCGTCCTGTCTGTCGTCCTGTCTGTCTGTCTATCTGTCGCCTGTCGTCCTGTCGTCCTGTCTGTCTGTCTGTCTGTCTGTCTGTCTGTCTGTCTGTCTATCTGCCTGTCTATCTGTTGTCCTGTCTGTCTGCCTGTCTGTCTGCCTGTCTGCCTGTCTGTCTGTCTGTCTGTCTGTCTGTCTGTCTGTCTGTCTGTCTATCTGCCGTCCTGTCTGTCTGTCTGTCTGCCTGTCTGTCTGTCTGTCTGTCTGTCTATCTGCCGTCCTGTCTGTCTGTCTGTCTGTCCGCCTGACGGCCTGTCTGTGTCACTGTCTGTCTGCCTGCCTGCCTGCCTGCCTGCCTGTCTGCCTGCCTGCCTGCTGTCTGTCTGTCTGTCTGTCTGTCTGTCTGTCTGTCTGTCTGTCTGTCTGTCTGTCTGTCTGTCTGTCTGTCTGTCGTCCTGTCTGTCGTCCTGTCTGTCTGTCCGCCTGACGGCCTGTCTGTGTCACTGTCTGTCTGCCTGTATTCAGCATTTCACTGTGAGGTCTACTACACCTGTTGTATTCAGCATTTCACTGTAAGTTCTACTACACCTGTTGTATTCAGCATTTCACTGTGAGGTCTACTACACCTGTTGTATTCAGCATTTCACTGTAAGGTCTACTACACCTGTTGTATTCAGCATTTCACTGTAAGGTCTACCTACACCTGTTGTATTCAGCATTTCACTGTAAGGTCTACTACACCTGTTGTATTCAGCATTTCACTGTAAGGTCTACTACACCTGTTGTATTCAGCATTTCACTGTGAGGTCTACTACACCTGTTGTATTCAGCATTTCACTGTGAGGTCTACTACACCTGTTGTATTCAGCATTTCACTGTAAGGTCTACTACACCTGTTGTATTCAGCATTTCACTACACCTGTTGTATTCGGCGCGTGTGACCAATAAAATTTGATTTGATTTGTCTGTCTGTCTCTGCTTGTCTGCCTGTCTGTCACACCTTGCTCTGTCTGTCTACACACCCCTGACTGACAGAGTAGACAGATCCTCTCTGTCTGTCTACACACCCTGACTGACAGAGTGGACAGATCCTCTCTGTCTGTCTACACACCCCTGACTGACAGAGTAGACAGATCCTCTCTGTCTGTCTACACACCCCTGACTGACAGAGTAGACAGATCCTCTCTGTCTGTCTACACACCCCTGACTGACAGAGTGGACAGATCCTCTCTGTCTGTCTACACACCCCTGACTGACAGAGTAGACAGATCCTCTCTGTCTGTCTACACACCCCTGACTGACAGAGTAGACAGATCCTCTCTGTCTGTCTACACACCCCTGACTGACAGAGTGGACAGATCCTCTCTGTCTGTCTACACACCCCTGACTGACAGAGTAGACAGATCCTCTCTGTCTGTCTACACACCCTGACTGACAGAGTAGACAGATCCTCTCTGTCTGTCTACACACCCCTGACTGACAGAGTAGACAGATCCTCTCTGTCTGTCTACACACCCCTGACTGACAGAGTAGACAGATCCTCTCTGTCTGTTTCCTCTTGAGGTTTCCTCTTGATAAGGAGTTCATTCTGTGACACTGTGCTTGGCCTCCTGTTTTGCTCTCTGGGGGTCGAAGCCCGTTTTACTGAAAATAACCCTGTGACATGTTGCTGTTAAACGGGCTAATGTTATTGATCGACAAGCTGACAGTAGACTGACAGTAGACATCTGGGTTGTTCTTAACCCCAGACACCATCTCTCCTTGTTCCACTCAGGGTAGCAGGGTGGCCTAGTGGCTAGAGTGTAGAGGAGGCAGGTAGCCTAGTGGTTAGAGTGTAGAGGTGGCAGGTAGCCTAGTGGTTAGAGTATAGAGGTGGCAGGTAGCCTAGTGGTTAGAGTGTAGAGGAGGCAGGTAGTCTAGTGGTTAGAGTGGGGAGGAGGCAGGTAGCCTAGTGGTTAGAGTGTAGAGGAGGCAGGTAGCCTAGTGGTTAGAGTGTAGAGGAGGCAGGTAGCCTAGTGGTTAGAGTGTAGAGGAGGCAGGTAGTCTAGTGGTTAGAGTGTAGAGGAGGCAGGTAGTCTAGTGGTTAGTGTAGAGGAGGCAGGTAGCCTAGTGGTTAGAGTGTAGAGGAGGCAGGTAGTCTAGTGGTTAGAGTGGGGAGGAGGCAGGTAGTCTAGTGGTTAGAGTGGGGAGGAGGCAGGTAGTCTAGTGGTTAGAGTGGGGAGGAGGCAGGTAGTCTAGTGGTTAGAGTGGGGAGGAGGCAGGCAGCCTAGTGGTTAGAGTGTAGAGGAGGCAGGTAGCCTAGTGGTTAGAGTGTAGAGGAGGCAGGTAGCCTAGTGGTTAGAGTGTAGAGGAGGCAGGTAGCCTAGTGGTTAGAGTGTAGAGGAGGCAGGTAGCCTAGTGGTTAGAGTGTAGAGGAGGCAGGTAGCCTAGTGGTTAGAGTGTAGAGGAGGCAGGTAGCCTAGTGGTTAGAGTGTAGAGGAGGCAGGTAGCCTAGTGGTTAGAGTGTAGAGGAGGCAGGTAGTCTTGTGGTTAGAGTGTAGAGGAGGGAGGTAGCCTAGTGGTTAGTGTAGAGGAGGCAGATAGTCTAGTGGTTAGAGTGTAGAGGTGGTAGGTAGCCTAGTGGTTAGAGTGTGGAGGAGGCAGGTAGCCTAGTGGTTAGAGTGTAGAGGAGGCAGGTAGCCTAGTGGTTAGAGTGTAGAGGCGGCAGGTAGTCTAGTGGTTAGAGTGTAGAGGTGGCAGGTAGCCTAGTGGTTAGAATGTATAGGCGGCAGGTAGTCTAGTGGTTAGAGTGTAGAGGAGGCAGGTAGCCTAGTGGTTAGAGTGTAGAGGCGGCAAGTAGTCTAGTGGTTAGAGTGTTGGACTAGTAACCGAAAGGTTGCAAGTTCAAATCCCCGAGCTGACAAGGTACAAATCTGTCGTTCTGATCCTGAACAGGCAGTTGACCCACTGTTCCTAGGCCGTCATTGAAAATAAGAATTTGTTCTTAACTGACTTGCCTAGTAAAATAAAGGTTAAAAATAAATACTCCTTTTTCCATCTCCTCTGTTCAGTGTTATACTACTGATCACTTAAATCACTACTGATCACTGATCACTACGACCTACTGATCACTTAAAGGAAGCTTTTATAGATCACATAAAGGAAGCTATTTTAGATCACATATAGGAAGCTCTTTATAGATCACATAAAGGAAGCTGTTTATAGATCACATACAGGAAGCTGTTTATAGATCACAGACAGGAAGCTGTTTATAGATCACAGACAGGAAGCTGTTTATAGATCACATACAGGAAGCTGTTTATAGATCACAGACAGGAAGCTGTTTATAGATCACAGACAGGAAGCTGTTTATAGATCACATAAACTAAGCTGTTTATAGATCACATAAAGGAAGCTGTTTATAGATCACATACAGGAAGCTGTTTATAGATCACAGACAGGAAGCTGTTTATAGATCACAGACAGGAAGCTGTTTATAGATCACATAAAGGAAGCTGTTTATAGATCACAGACAGGAAGCTGTTTATAGATCACAGACAGGAAGCTGTTTATAGATCACATAAAGGAAGCTGTTTATAGATCACAGACAGGAAGCTGTTTATAGATCACATACAGGAAGCTGTTTATAGATCACAGACAGGAAGCTGTTTATAGATCACAGACAGGAAGCTGTTTATAGATCACAGACAGGAAGCTGTTTATAGATCACAGACAGGAAGCTGTTTATAGATCACATAAAGGAAGCTGTTTATAGATCACAGACAGGAAGCTGTTTATAGATCACATAAACTAAGCTGTTTATAGATCACATACAGGAAGCTGTTTATAGATCACAGACAGGAAGCTGTTTATAGATCACAGACAGGAAGCTGTTTATAGATCACAGACAGGAAGCTGTTTATAGATCACATAAAGGAAGCTGTTTATAGATCACAGACAGGAAGCTGTTTATAGATCACAGACAGGAAGCTGTTTATAGATCACAGACAGGAAGCTGTTTATAGATCACAGACAGGAAGCTGTTTATAGATCACATAAACTAAGCTGTTTATAGATCACATACAGGAAGCTGTTTATAGATCACAGACAGGAAGCTGTTTATAGATCACAGACAGGAAGCTGTTTATAGATCACAGACAGGAAGCTGTTTATAGATCACAGACAGGAAGCTGTTTATAGATCACATAAATGAAGATCTTGCTATTAAACACTGGACCCTTTCTTTTATACTGTTTTTCAAACTGTGGATTAAGGCTGTTAGGAGGCTGGAGGCTGCCCTGTTAGGAGGCTGGAGGCTGCCCTGTTAGGAGGCTGGAGGCTGCCCTGTTAGGAGGCTGGAGGCTGCCCTGTTAGGAGGCTGGAGACTGCCCTGTTAGGAGGCTGGAGACTGCCCTGTTAGGAGGCTGGAGGCTGCCCTGTTAGGAGGCTGGAGGCTGCCCTGTTAGGAGGCTGGAGGCTGCCCTGTTAGGAGGCTGGAGACTGCCCTGTTAGGAGGCTGCCCTGTTAGGCTGCCCTGTTAGGAGACTGGAGACTGCCCTGTTAGGAGGCTGGAGGCTGCCCTGTTAGGAGGCTGTTAGGCTGCCCTGTTAGGAGGCTGTTAGACTGCCCTGTTAGGAGGCTGGAGACTGCCCTGTTAGGAGGCTGGAGGCTGCCCTGTTAGGAGGCTGGAGGCTGCCCTGTTAGGAGGCTGGAGGCTGCCCTGTTAGGAGGCTGGAGGCTGCCCTGTTAGGAGGCTGACCTGTTAGGATGTGGCCCTGTTAGGAGGCTGATCTGTTAGGCTGCCCTGTTAGGAGGCTGCCCTGTTAGGAGTGACCTGTTAGGAGGCTGACCTGTTAGGAGGCTGCCCTGTTAGGAGGCTGACCTGTTAGGAGGCTGCCCTGTTAGGATGTGGCCCTGTTAGGATGTGGCCCTGTTAGGAGGCTGACCTGTTAGGAGGCTGTTAGGCTGAGACTGCCCTGTTAGGAGGCTGCCCTGTTAGGAGGAGAATGCCCTGTTAGGAGGCTGCCCTGTTAGGATGTGGCCCTGTTAGGATGTGGCCCTGTTAGGAGGCTGTCCTGTTAGGAGGCTGACCTGTTAGGATGTGGCCCTGTTAGGAGGCTGATCTGTTAGGATGTGGCCCTGTTAGGAGGCTGCCCTGTTAGGATGTGGCCCTGTTAGGATGTGGCCCTGTTAGGAGGCTGCCCTGTTAGGAGGCTGACCTGTTAGGAGGATGCCCAGTTAGGAGGCTGCCCTGTTAGGAGGCTGACCTGTTAGGAGGCTGTTAGGAGGCTGCCCTGTTAGGAGGCTGCCCTGTTAGGAGGCTGATCTGTTAGGATGTGGCCCTGTTAGGAGGCCCTGTTAGGAGGCTGCCCTGTTAGGATGTGGCCCTGTTAGGATGTGGCCCTGTTAGGAGGCTGCCCTGTTAGGAGGCTGCCCTGTTAGTTAGGAGGCTGGAGGCTGCCCTGTTAGGAGGCTGGAGGCCCCTGTTAGTAGGCTGCCCTGTTAGAGGCTGCCCTGTTAGGAGGCTGAAGGCTGCCCTGTTAGGAGGCTGCCCTGTTAGGAAGCTGCCCTGTTAGGAGGCTGGAGACTGCCCTGTTAGGAGGCTGCCCTGTTAGTAGGCTGGAGGCTGCCCTGTTAGGAGGCTGGAGGCTGCCCTGTTAGGAGGCTGCCCTGTTAGGAGGCTGGAGGCTGCCCTGTTAGGAGGCTGCCCTGTTAGGATGTGGCCCTGTTAGGAGGCTGATCTGTTAGGAGGCTGCCCTGTTAGGATGTGGCCCTGTTAGGAGTTAGTAACATAACATGTTTCTATCCTGTTAGGAGTTAGTAACATAACATGTTTCTAGGAGTTAGTAACATAACATGTTTCTAGGAGTTAGTAACATTACATGTTTCTATCCTGTTAGGAGTTAGTAACATAACATGTTTCTAGGAGTTAGTAACATTACATGTTTCTATCCTGTTAGGAGTTAGTAACATAACATGTTTCTATCCTGTTAGGAGTTAGTAACATAACATGTTTCTAGTTAGAGTTAGTAACATTACATGTTTCTAGGAGTTAGTAACATAACATGTTTCTAGGAGTTAGTAACATAACATGTTTCTAGGAGTTAGTAACATAACATGTTTCTAGGAGTTAGTAACATAACATGTTTCTAGGAGTTAGTAACATAACATGTTTCTATCCTGTTAGGAGTTAGTAACATAACATGTTTCTAGGAGTTAGTAACATAACATGTTTCTAGGAGTTAGTAACATAACATGTTTCTAGGAGTTAGTAACATAACATGTTTCTATCCTGTTAGGAGTTAGTAACATAACATGTTTCTAGGAGTTAGTAACATAGTTTCTAACATAACATGTTTCTAGGAGTTAGTAACATAACATGTTTCTAGGAGTTAGTAACATAACATGTTTCTATCCTGTTAGGAGTTAGTAACATAACATGTTTCTAGGAGTTAGTAACATAACATGTTTCTAGGAGTTAGTAACATAACATGTTTCTATCCTTAGTTAGTTAGTAACATAACATGTTTCTAGGAGTTAGTAACATAACATGTTTCTATCCTGTTAGGAGTTAGTAACATAACATGTTTCTAGGAGTTAGTAACATAACATGTTTCTAGGAGTTAGTAACATAACATGTTTCTATCCTGTTAGGAGTTAGTAACATAACATGTTTCTAGGAGTTAGTAACATAAACATTCAGCTGCACCGTTATAACATCTGCTAAACTGTACGACCAATAAACATGTGCATCCTGCTGTAACCCTGAATGCTGTTGTTGATGCTGAATATATTCCTCATAAAGCCAAACAGAGAAAGCATAATGAAGACATGGCTTCCAGACCTGGATGGAGACTGAAGTTGTAGCGTAGACTGGAGTGATGAAACAGTTTACAGTTATTTCACATCCCCCTGTTTCTGTCTCATGTCCTGTGTCTCCCTGTTTCTCTCTCCTCTTTCTGTAACATTCTAGATCCTGTTAGGAGTTAGTAACTCTCTTTCTGAGTCTCTCTTTCTCTCTCTGTCTGTCTTTTTCTGACTCTCATTCTGCACCGTTATAACATCTGCTAAACTGTACTCTGTCTGTCCCTGAATGCTTTCTGACTCTATCTCTCTCTTTCCAAACTGTCTGTCTTTCTGAAGTCTGTCTTTCTGACCTGTCTGTCTTTCTGACTCTCTCTCTCTCTCTTTACTCTCTCTGTTATTTCTGACTCTCCCCTCTGTCTCCCTCTTCCTCTCTCTGTCTTCTTTCTGACTCTCTCTCTCTCTCTTTCTCTCTCTGTCTGTCTTTCTGACTCTCTCTCTCTCTCTCTCTCTCTGTCTGTCTTTCTGACTCTCTCTTTCTCTCTCTCTTTCCTCTCTCGTCTGTCTTTCTGACTCTCTCTCTCTCTCTTTTCTCTCTGTCTGTCTTTCTGACTCTCTCTCTGTCTGTCTTTCTGACTCTCTCTCTCTCTCTTTCTTTCTCTCTCTCTCTCTCTCTCTCTGTCTGTCTTTCTTTCTCTGTCTGTCTGTCTGTCTGTCTGTCTGTCTGTCTGTCTGTCTGTCTGTCTGTCTGTCTGTCTGTCTGTCTGTCTGTCTGTCTGTCTGTCTGTCTGTCTGTCTGTCTGTCTGTCTGTCTGTCTGTCTGTCTGGCTGTCTGTCTGTCTGTTTGTCTCTGACAATTTCTCTTCTTTAAATCAGATTTTAAACTTACTCCTAACCTACCCCTAACCTTAACAACCCTGCTTACCTTATGCATAACCCAAACCTCAGATGAAGACCCAAAAAGCACATTTTTGTAGCCATATTGTGACTTTGTGGCTGTGGAATCTGACTTTGTGGCTGTGTTATTTAGTGGAACTCCTTCTCCTTCACTGAAGACAGCGACGTAAAGCAGTGAAGGCCGCGTTATGACTCCGTGACGCCCCCTGGTGTTCAGTAAAGAGAAACACCGTCAGCTGCAGAACAGGATGGCGTTTCAAACATCAGGAAACGCCCACTTTAGTTTATCGCACGTGTCAATAATGTTTGGTATCAAGTGACCCCTTGCGAGACGCGCGGAAGTCAATTAACGGGAATCGTTCTCCGGTGAGCAGAGTTTAGACTTTCAAGTATCGCAGCTGAAGTTTGACGCAGGTAACACTATTTTTTTTACAATACCGTCATCGCTGGATAATTGTGTCCTAGTCGACAGGGGAAATGCTTTGATTGAAGCTGTTTGTGTTGTATTTAGGGAGGCATAACGATATCAATAAGGACCTTGCCTTGTTCTCTTTCAACTAGAATACAAGTCCCTTGTCTGGTTGAGGCCTCTGTGGTAAGATGGAGTGGCGAGAACAGACCAGTGTGACCTGTGAAGACGCCTTCACTGAGGCTCAACGGTGGATGGAGGTAGGTTGGAGATAATGAATTTATAACCACGTCGAAAACATCTCGTTTGATCCGTGATTGGGTTGATGTGACGAACTAAATATATATCCAGGTAAATGTTTTTGATAAGACTACGGCAGCCTACAGAGCTCTACGTCAAATGTGTCTCACACTTTTTAAGAGGAAAGTTCATTGTTCCCAAACTTAGACCTGTCTTAATCATTATCTAATTACGTTTGGGTAATTGTTCCACGTGATACATTTATACAGACAGAGGCTCACTCATTAAATCTACTGGTTTATGATGACCATAACATCACTTAATGACACGTAAAAATGTGATATAATCCTGTAAATGCAAATAATTGGTGACGATGTTGACAGTGGAAGCCACTGTGGAACTGACTGTGAACGTGTTCAGTTTTAAGAGTGTGGTCATATACGCTTTATAGCGCACAGATCAATACAAGTACCAGGTTACTTCACCGTTTTGCAAATAGAAGCCTGGGGGTTATCTGTGCTGTTGGAGTGGATGACATCATGCACGTCTTGGTGCTTTTTGAGATGTGCCGTTTTGCATTTTGAATCATCACATTTTATATAAACTTTACCACGGCTCATATGATTCCCTCATATAGTTTTCTTCATCGGACAGTGGCAGTGTTGAGCTCCAGAGAGGTGGCAGGCTGCGTTCTGTTCCCTCTCAGAGGGAGAGGGGTAGGGGACGGGGGCTGAAGGGGGTGAGGGGACAGGGGAAGGGGAGGTGAAGGGTAGGGGACAGGGGGGGGAGTGAATGAGGGACAGGGGGAGGTGAGGGGTAGGGGACAGGGAGGATGTGGACTCCCACCAAGTGAAGGGTAGGGGACAGAACCATTCAGATGGGTGAACCATTCAGGGGGAACAGTGCCCAGCACCATTCAGATGGGGAACAGTGAATTAGATGAACAGTGCCCAACAGACTCCCAGCACCATTCAGGGGATGGGCAGCAGTGTCCCATAGGCTTGAGCCCAGCAGACCCCAGCTGGCCACGTGATGTGACCCAGCACCATTCAGATGGGGAACAGTGCCCAGCACCATTCAGATGGGGAATTGTTGTGTTGTGCGTCAAAACTGCACATTTTTGTGTCCTTTTATTGCCCCCAGCACAAGGTGCACCTGTGTAATGATCATGCTGTTTAATCATCTTGATGTGCCACACCTGGCAGGTGGATGGATTATCTTGACAGGTTTAAAATACTCACTAACAGGGATGGACACAATTTGAGAGATGTTTTTTTACATGAGACCAACACATTACATGTTCTGTTGTTCAGTATAGTTGAAGTCTACTGAAACTATACTACGTACAAACACTTGTCTGTACACATCTCATTACCATAACACTTAAGTTCCTGTTAAAACTCCCATCAGTTTTTAAATAAACACTTATTACCCATGATGCATCATCTAGAGGAGTAGTAGATGTAACTGTTTTTGTTTTTTACCTTTTTAATTTAACGAGCCAAGTCAGTTAAGTTAAATAAAGAACACATTCTAATTTACAATGAAGGTTTTCTGGGGAACAGATGAGTAGATGTTCTCAGACTGGGCTTCTTGTTTTCCAACACCCCCTTTTACCCCGCTTGCCTTTCTCTGTACCCCCCCCTTTACCTTGCTTGGCTTTCTCTGTACCCCCTGCTTGGCTTTCTCTGTTACCCCCTTTCTCTTTTTACCCTGCTTGGCTTTCTCTGTACCCCCTTTCTTTTACCCTGCTTGGCTTTCTCTGTACCCCCTTTACCCTGCTTGGCTTTCTCTTTACCCTGTTGGCTTTCTCTGTACCCCCCCCTTTACCCTGCTTGGCTTTCTCTGTACCCCCTTTTACCCTGCTTGGCTTTCTCTGTACCCCCTTTTACCCTGCTTGGCTTTCTCTGTACCCCCTGCTTGGCTTTCTCTGTACCCCCCTTTACCCTGCTTGGCTTTCTCTGTACCCCCCCTTTGGCTTTCTCTGTACCCCCTTTACCCTGCTTGGCTTTCTCTGTACCCCCTTTACCCTGCTTGGCTTTCTTTACCCTGTACCCCCCCCCTTTACCCTGCTTGGCTTTCTCTCCCTGTACCCCCCCTGCTTTACCCTGCTTGGCTTTCTCTGTACCCCCTTTACCCTGCCCCCCCCCTTTACCCTGCTTGGCTTTCTGTACCCCCTTTACCCCTTGGCTTTCTCTGTACCCCCTTTACCCTGCTTGGCTTTCTCTGTACCCCCTTTACCCTGCTTTCTCTTTCTCTGTACCCCCTTTACCCTGCTTGGCTTTCTCTGTACCCCCTCCCTGCTTGGCTTTACTGTACCCTGCTTGGCTTTCTCTGTACCCCCCCCTGCTTGGCTTTCTCTGTACCCCCTGTACCCCCTTGGCTTTCTGTACCCCGGGCTTTCTCTGTTCTGTACCCCCCTGCTTGGCTTTCTCTGTTCTGTACCCCCCTGCTTGGCTTTCTCTGTTCTGTACCCCCTTTCTCTGTACCCCTTGGCTTTCTCTGTTGGCTTTCTCTGTACCCCCCCCCCGCTTGGCTTTCTCTGTACCCCCCCCCGCTTGGCTTTCTCTGTACCCCCTGTACCCCCGCTTGGCTTTCTCCCCCTTTACCCCGCTCCCCCCCCGCTTGGCTTTTCTCCTGCTTGGCTTTCTCTGTACCCCCTTGCTTGGCCTTTCTCTGTACCCCGTCCCCCTGTACCCGCTTGGCTTTCTTCTCTGTACCCCGTCCCCCCCTTGCTTGGCTTTCTCTGTACCCCGTTGGCCCCCCCGCTTGGCTTTCTCTGTACCCCCTTGGCTTTCTGTACCCCCCTTGGCTTTCTCTGTACCCCGCTTGGCTTTCTCTGTACCCCCCCCCGCTTGGCTTTCTCTGTACCCCCCCCCCGCTTGGCTTTCTCTGTACCCCCTCCCCCCTCTGTACCCCCTTTACCCCGCCTTTCTCTGTACCCCCTTTACCCCGCTTGGCTTTCCCCCCCCGTTTGGCCTTCTCTGTACCCCCCTTGGCTTTCCCCCCCCGCTTGGCCTCTCTCTTGGCTTTCTCTGTACCCCCCGCTCCCCCCCCTTGGCTTTCTCAATTTCCTGTTGTCTCAGACCTTTTCATAAGGAGCCATGTTTAAAGAAAATTGAGACATTGATTTGTTTTACTTTTTGGACTGTAACAGCAATGAGAATTTTGTAAAAAATTGTGGTAAAATGCTACTGTAACAGCAATGAGAATTTTGTAAAAAAAATTGTGGTAAAATGCTAAATCTGATTTAAAAAAACAAACGTCATTATGCACTAGGTAAGTATAGATCATTATCTGATCATTATTATGCACTAGGTAAGTATAGATCATTATCTGATCATCATTATGCACTAGGTAAGTAGAGATCATTATGCACTAGGTAAGTAGAGATCATTATGCACTAGGTAAGTAGAGATCATTATCTGATCATTATTATGCACTAGGTAAGTAGAGATCATTATCTGTGATCCAAGAGGACATCTAGTTCATGTTTGCCTGTCAGTTTATCTAAGATGTGACAGTGGTGTTCTTTCCTGTTTATAGGAAGTGACAAATAAATCATTCGGAAGCAACAACTTCCGCTCTGCTCTGGAGAATGGAGTCCTGCTCTGCCAGTGAGTATTATGGGAACTGTAGTGTGTATATATATCTGGAGAATGGAGTCCTGCTCTGCCAGGGTGTATTATGGGAACTGTAGTGTGTATATATATCTGGAGAATGGAGTCCTGCTCTGCCAGGGTGTATTATGGGAACTGTAGTGTATATATATCTGGATAATGGAGTCCTGCTCTGCCAGGGTGTATTATGGGAACTGTAGTGTATATATCTGGAGAATGGAGTCCTGCTCTGCCAGGGTGTATTATGGGAACTGTAGTGTATATATCTGGAGAATGGAGTCCTGCTCTGCCAGTAGTAATGAATGAATCCCATAGGCTGGGTTCTAGTAGTAATGAATGAATCCCAAACACCTTAGTGGTTTAAGTACCAGGTCCTGGTGTGGTCGATGGTCACGCTGTCTAACTCGTCTGTTCTTCCCTCTGTCCCTCCCTTTCTCAGTCTAATCAACCAGTTGAAACCAGGCCTTATTAAGAGAGTGAACACGCTGTCTACTCCAATGGCCGGACTGGTGAGTTCACTGCGTGTAGCCCGTTCTACATTTCTTATGAGAAGGCAGAGGGATCTCTTGTCTGCCAGGGTGACTGTAGTTAGACGACCCGGGTCTTTCAGGAAGTCGTCCTCTGTGGTTTCCTGCTTGTCGCTCGGCGGTTCCTGCTTAGTGTGACAGATCTGAAACTGTCTAAGGATCTAGTGATGTGAGTGGGGCAGTCGGGCTGAGTGGGGCAGTCGGGCTGAGTGGGGCAGTCGGGCTGAGTGGGGCAGTCGGGCTGAGTGGGGCAGTCGGGCTGAGTGGGGCAGTCGGGCTGAGTGGGGCAGTCGGGCTGAGTGGGGCAGTCGGGCTGAGTGGGGCAGTCGGGCTGAGTGGGGCAGTCGGGCTGAGTGGGGCAGTCGGGCTGAGTGGGGCAGTCGGGCTGAGTGGGGCAGTCGGGCTGAGTGGGGCAGTCGGGCTGAGTGGGGCAGTCGGGCTGAGTGGGGCAGTCGGGCTGAGTGGGGCAGTCGGGCTGAGTGGGGCAGTCGGGCTGAGTGGGGCAGTCGGGCTGAGTGGGGCAGTCGGGCTGAGTGGGGCAGCTCAACACATTTGGTTCAGAGGCTGGTCAAACTGTGAAGGTTCCACTTGTTTGGAAAGGATCCTAGAAAGCTATCAAGAGACTCCTCCCACCAGTCATATGATCATCCTTAGGCCAAGCCTTCTGATTGTTCTGTATGGTTACTCCCAGTACTGCCCCTCCCCTCTCTGCCCCTCCCCTCTCTGCCCCTCCCCTCTCTGCCCCTCCCCTCTCTGCCCCCCCCTCCCCTCCCCTCCCCTCTCTGCCCCTCCCCTCTCTGCCCCTCCCCTCTGCCCCTCCCCTCTCTGCCCCTCCCCTCTCTGCCCCTCCCCTCTCTGCCCCTCCCCTCCTGCCCCTCCCCTCTGCCCCTCCCCTCTCTGCCCCTCCCCTCTCTGCCCCTCCCCTCTCTGCCCCTCCCCTCTCTGCCCCTCCCCTCTCTGCCCCTCCCCTCTCTGCCCCTCCCCTCTCTGCCCCTCCCCTCTCTGCCCCTCCCCTCTCTGCCCCTCCCCTCTCTGCCCCTCCCCTCCCCTCCCCTCTCTGCCCTCCCCTCTCTGCCCCTCCCCTCTCTGCCCCTCCCCTCTCTGCCCCTCCCTCTCTGCCCCTCCCCTCTCTGCCCCTCCCCTCTCTGCCCCTCCCCTCTCTGCCCCTCCCCTCTCTGCCCCTCCCCTCTCTGCCCCTCCCCTCTCTGCCCCTCCCTGTTGCCCCTCCCCTCTGCCCCTCCCCTCTGCCCCTCCCCTCTCTGCCCCTCCCCTCTCTGCCCCTCCCCTCTCTGCCCCTCTCCTGTCCTCCAGGACAATGTGAATGTGTTTCTGAGAGCGTGTGGTACACTCGGTCTACACGAGGCTCAACTGTTTCATCCTGGAGACCTGCAAGACCTGTCCACACGCGCTACACTCAGGTAAAACACCTTTTATTTGGTCAATATATATTTTTTATTATTTGTAGAACAAATCAAATGGAAGTGAAAGATTAATATGGTTTTCATCCCCAGCTGCTGGACATATAGTGATGTTAGACGGTGCCTGGTTAGTTAGACGGTGCCTGGTTAGTTAGACGGTGCCTGGTTAGTTAGTTAGTTAGACGGTGCCTGGTTAGTTAGACGGTGCCTGGTTAGTTAGACGGTGCCTGGTTAGTTAGACGGTGCCTGGTTAGTTAGAGACGGTGCCTGGTTAGTTAGACGGTGCCTGGTTAGACGGTGCCTGGTTAGTTAGACGGTGCCTGGTTAGTTAGACGGTGCCTGGTTAGTTAGACGGTGCCTGGTTGGAGGGGCTGTTTAGTAGACGGTGCCTGGTTGTTGGAGGGGCTGTTTAGTAGACGGTGCCTGGTTGATGTTAGACGGTGCCTGTTGGAGGGGCTGTTTAGTAGACGGTGCCTGGTTGGAGTTAGACGGTGCCTGTTGGTTTTAGTGCCTGGTTAGTTAGACGGTGCCTGGTTAGACGGTGCCTGTTAGTTAGACGGTGCCTGTTGGAGGGGCTGTTTAGTAGACGGTGCCTGGTTAGTTAGACGGTGCCTGTTAGACGGTGCCTGTTGGAGGGGCTGTTTAGTAGACGGTGCCTGTTGGACGGTGCCTGTTGGAGGGGCTGTTTAGTAGACGGTGCCTGTTGATGTATAGACGGTGTTTAATGTATTTCTCGGCCAGCGTCTCACTGGTTGGAACGTTAGTGTACATGGACTGGACTCACTAATGACATGCTGCACACTGGCCTGTGTGGTTGTGTATATTGGGTTATACAGCCAGTTCTGTGTTATCACTGATTGGATGGTGTTGATAGTGGGTTGTTTGACTTGGCAGCTAAATCACGTGGCTAGATGAGTAGTCCACAGTATGGTGTTTCACATGAGTCCTATCAGAGTGACTATTTAAACAGAATAATATTTTATAGACTGTCCATAATAGATCACCTTTTGTTAGTGAGAAGCCATGGGGAAACGTTAGTCAGTGTGTGTCGTCTTTGCTCGGACTAAGATCTCATTTTCTTCTCAGGTGTGCAGAGAGCAAAAGGAGGCTGAAAAACGTAAGTGGATGTGTCCTTTGATTGTTTGTGTTCACTGAAAGGTATTGAGCTGTAACTTGGAACTGTCATAATTCCCATCGCAGAATCTCTTACTGTGTAACAGCCCTGCTGCGACTGTCCTCTAGTCTGTCGTGACGGGGAGCGGCCCTGCTGCGACTGTCCTCTAGTCTGTCGTGACGGGGAGCGGCCCTGCTGCGACTGTCCTCTAGTCTGTCGTGACGGGGAGCGGCCCTGCTGCGACTGTCCTCTAGTCTGTCGTGACGGGAGCGGCCCTGCTGCGACTGTCCTCTAGTCTGTCGTGACGGGAGCGGCCCTGCTGCGACTGTCCTCTACTGTCCTGCTGCGAGTCTGTCTGTCGTGACGGGAGCGGCCCTGCTGCGACTGTCCTCTAGTCTGTCGTGACGGGAGCGGCCCTGCTGCGACTGTCCTCTCTAGTCTGCGGGGGGAGCGGCCCTGCTCCCTCTAGTCTGTCGTGACGGGAGCGGCCCTGCTGCGACTGTCCTCTAGTCTGTCGTGACGGGAGCGGCCCTGCTGCGACCCTCTAGTCTGCTGACGGGGACTGTCCTCTAGTCTGTCGTGACGGGAGCGGCCCTGCTGCGACCCTGTCTGCGTGACGGGAGCGGCCCTGCTGCGACTGTCCTCTAGTCTGTCGTGACGGGAGCGGCCCTGCTGCGACTGTCCTCTAGTCTGTCGTGACGGGAGCGGCCCTGTGCTCTAGTCTGTCGTGACCGGCCCTGCTGTCTGTCTGTCGTGACGGGAGCGGCCCTGCTGCGACTGTCCTCTAGTCTGTCGTGACGGGGAGCGGCCCTGCTGCGACTGTCCTCTAGTCTGTCGTGACGGGAGCGGCCCTGCTGCGACTGTCCTCTAGTCTGTCGTGACGGGAGCGGCCCTGCTGCGGGACTGTCCCTGCTGCGACTGTCTGTCTGTCGACGGGGAGCGGCCCTGCTGCGACTGTCCTCTAGTCTGTCGTGACGGGAGCGGCCCTGCTGTTTCTGTCGTGACGGGAGCGGCCCTGCTGCGACTGTCCTCTAGTCTGGCGTGACGGGGAGCGGCCCTGCTGCGACTGTCCTCTAGTCTGGCGTGACGGGGGAGCTGCGGCCCTCTGCGACTGTCCTCTAGTCTGGCGTGACGGGGAGCGGCCCTGCTGCGACTGTCCTCTAGTCTGGCGTGACGGGAGCGGCCCTGCTGCGACTGTCCTCTAGTCTGGCGTGACGGGGAGCGGCCCTGCTGCGACTGTCCTCTAGTCTGGCGTGACGGGAGCGGCCCTGCTGCGACTGTCCTCTAGTCTGTCTGACGGGGAGCGTGCTGCGACTGTCCTCTAGTCTGGGGGAGCGTGACGGGGGGAGCGGCCCTGCTGCGACTGTCCTCTAGTCTGTCGTGACGGGAGCGGCCCTGCTGCGACTGTCCTCTAGTCTGTCGTGACGGGGAGCGGCCCTGCTGCGACTGTCCTCTAGTCTGTCGTGACGGGAGCGGCCCTGCTGCGACTGTCCTGCTGCGACTGTCTGTCTACGTCGGGGAGCGGCCCTGCTGCGACTGTCCTCTAGTCTGCTGACGGGACTGTCCTCTAGTCTGGCGTGACGGGAGCGGCCCTGCTGCGACTGTCCTCTAGTCTGGCGTGACGGGGAGCGGCCCTCTGCGACTGTCCTCTAGTCTGGCGGGAGCGGGCGAGCGTCCCTGGCGTGCTGCGACTGTCCTCTAGTCTGGCGTGACGGGAGCGGCCCTGCTGCGACTGTCCTCTAGTCTGTCGTGACGGGAGCGGCCCTGCTGCGACTGTCCTCTAGTCTGTCGTGACGGGGAGCGGCCCTGCTGCGACTGTCCTCTAGTCTGTCGTGACGGGAGCGGCCCTGCTGCGACTGTCCTCTCTAGTCTACGTTTGACGGGGAGCGGCCCTGCTGCGACTGTCCTCTAGTCTACGCGGCCCTGCTGCGACTGTCCTCTAGTCTCCTCTAGTCTGGCGGGGGAGCGGCCCTGCTGCGACTGTCCTCTGGCGTAGTCTGGGTCTGACGGGAGCGGCCCTGCTGCGACTGTCCTCTAGTCTACGTCGTGCGGCCCTGCTGCGACGGGAGCGGAGCGGCCCTGCTGCGACTGTCCTCTAGTCTGGCGTGACGGGGAGCGGCCCTGCTGCGACTGTCCTCTAGTCTGTCGTGACGGGGAGCGGCCCTGTCTGCGACGGGGAGCGGCCCTGCTGCGACTGTCCTCTAGTCTACGTCGTGACGGGGAGCGGCCCTGCTGCGACTGTCCTCTAGTCTACGTCGTGACGGGGAGCGGCCCTGCTGCGACTGTCCTCTAGTCTACGTCGTGACGGGGAGCGGCCCTGCTGCGCCTGTCCTCTAGTCTACGTCGTGACGGGGAGCGGCCCTGCTGCGACTGTCCTCTAGTCTGCGTCGTGACGGGGAGCGGCCTGTCCTCTACATAATGATGAAGGATAAAGTTCCTACCCAAAGCAGTGATCTCTCCTCCAGGTTCTAATCACCATCTACTGGCTGGGTCGGAAGGCCCAGGCGGATCCCTTCTACTCTGGCCCTCAGCTCAACCTCAAAGCGTTCGAGGGACTACTGGGCATCGCTCTGTCCAAGGTAACGCGCTCCCTCACCTTAACCCTCAGCTCAACCTCAAGGCCTTCTAGGGACCACTTAGCTCTATGGTGTGGTACTGCTCCTCTGTCTGTACCCCAGACCTGAACCCACTCGGTTTATCTCTGTCTGTACCCCAGACCTGAACCCACTGGGTTTCTCTGTCTGTACCCCAGACCTGAACCCACTGGGTTTATCTCTGTCTGTACCCCAGACCTGAACCCACTGGGTTTATCTCTGTCTGTACCCCAGACCTGAACCCACTGGGTTTATCTCTGTCTGTACCCCAGACCTGAACCCACTGGGTTTATCTCTGTCTGTACCCCAGACCTGAACCCACTGGGTTTATCTCTGTCTGTACCCCAGACCTGAACCCACTGGGTTTATCTCTGTCTGTACCCCAGACCTGAGCCCACTGGGTTTATCTCTGTCTGTGTTACTGCTCCTCTGTCTGTACCCCACACCTGGGGCTAATACATGTACTTTACCCTGTACAACTGAACCAATGGATATTTATAAATGTGCAAACTCAAAGCTAAATAAATGTTTCTCCCGTGTGTGTGTCCCGTGTGTGTGTCCCCTGTGTGTCCCAGGCTCTAGAAGAAACCCCCAGAGGCAGTGTAACAGACAGGGACTACAGTGATGTGATCTACCCAGAGAGGGATGATGAGCTGCTGCCTCTAACCCGGTCCCAGACACCCGGCTACAGCAGAGAGGACTCCGTAGAGAGCTTTACCTCTGCCCTGAGCTTTGACTCGGCGGAGTCCCGTACCCTCAGCTGTATCTCTGACTCCATCCTGAGGGCCGGCAGCGAGGGTAACGACTGGAATATGTTGTAGTCAACAGCGTTGGCTGGTTTTTAGTCAGAATACGGTCAACGCAGGATGTGGGGAGTTACCGGTCGATACGAAAATATGCTACCAACAGAATCCAAAGTTAATGGTCACAATATTAGTAGTCACTATCAGGAATGTCGCTCTTCCCAGAGAAGGACGTGCTTACGGCCACGGCCTTTCCCTGCCCCCCGTCCTGCCAGCTCTCTCCTCTCAGTGAGACATTCCATCTGGTTCCACACGGGTCTGATAATGGGCTCATGCCTGGAGCGGGCCAGAGGCAGGACGCTAGAGACACCCTATTCCCTACGTAGTGCACTACTATAGACTAGAACCCTATTCCCTACGTAGTGCACTACTATAGACTAGAACCCTATTCCCTACGTAGTGCACTACTATAGACTAGAGCCCTATTCCCTACGCAGTGCACTACTATAGACTAGAGCCCTATTCCCTACGCAGTGCACTACTATAGACTAGAGCCCTATTCCCTACGCAGTGCACTACTATAGACTAGAGCCCTATTCCCTACGCAGTGCACTACTATAGACTAGAGCCCTATTCCCTACGCAGTGCACTACTATAGACTAGAGCCCTATTCCCTACGCAGTGCACTAATATAGACTAGAGCCCTATTCCCTATGTAGTGCACTTATATGAACCACGGCACTATTCCCTATGTAGTGCACTTATATGAACCAGAGCCCTATTAGTAGTGCACTACGTAGGGAGTAGGGCTCCATTTCGGACTCTGTTAGGGATGCTGCCTAATGCCGCTCCACCGTTGGCTGTCTAGGTCCGTTGCCTTCTCTCTGTTGGCTGTCTAGGTCCGTTGCCTTCTCTCTGTTGGCTGTCTAGGTCCGTTGCCTTCTCTCTGTTGGCTGTCTAGGTCCGTTGCCTTCTCTCTGGGCTGTCTAGGTCCGTTGCCTTCTCTCTGTCGGCTGTCTAGGTCCGTTGCCTTCTCTCTGTCGGCTGTCTAGGTCCGTTGCCTTCTCTCTGTCGGCTGTCTAGGTCCGTTGCCTTCTCTCTGTCGGCTGTCTAGGTCCGTTGCCTTCTCTCTGTCGGCTGTCTAGGTCCGTTGCCTTCTCTCTGTCGGCTGTCTAGGTCCGTTGCCTTCTCTCTGTTGGCTGTCTAGGTCCGTTGCCTTCTCTCTGTCGGCTGTCTAGGTCCGTTGCCTTCTCTCTGTCGGCTGTCTAGGTCCGTTGCCGTTGGCTGTCTAGGTCCGTTGGCTGTCTGGTCCGTTGCCTTCTCTCTGTCGGCTGTCTAGGTCCGTTGCCTTCTCTCTGTCGGCTGTCTAGGTCCGTTGCCTTCTCTCTGTCGGCTGTCTAGGTCCGTTGCCTTCTCTCTGTCGGCTGTCTAGGTCCGTTGCCTTCTCTCTGTCGGCTGTCTAGGTCCGTTGCCTTCTCTCTGTCGGCTGTCTGTCTAGGTCCGTTGCCTTCTCTCTGTCGGCTGTCTAGGTCCGTTGCCTTCTCTCTGTTGGCTGTCTAGGTCCCTTCTCTCTGTTGGCTGTCTAGGTCCGTTGCCTTCTCTCTGTCTCTGTCGGCTGTCTAGGTCCGTTGGCTTCTCTCTGTTGGCTGTCTAGGTCCGTTGGCTGTCTAGGTCCGTTGCCTGTCTCTCCCGTTGGCTGTCTAGGTCCGTTGGCTGTCTAGGTCCGTTGGCTGTCTGTCTAGGTCCGTTGGCTGTCTAGGTCCGTTGCCTTCTCTCTGTTGGCTGTCTAGGTCCGTTGCCTTCTCTCTGTTGGCTCTGTTGGCTGTCTAGGTCCGTTGGCTGTCTAGGTCCGTTGGCTGGCTGTCTAGGTCCGTTGGCTGTCTAGGTCCGTTGCCTTCTCTCTGTTGGCTGTCTAGGTCCGTTGCCTTCTCTCTGTTGGCTGTCTAGGTCCGTTGCCTTCTCTCTGTTGGACTCCTACTGGTCTGTGAGCTCCTCTCCCTCTCCTCTCCCCAGATTCCAGCAGTGACGTGGAGGCGGAGAACTCTTTTAGGATGAAGGCGGCCGAGGGCAGAGAATCGGGACTGAGGAACTGGGGCAACGTACCTGCACCCTTCCAGAGGAAGAAACATGAGGAAAACCGAATTAAGGGCTGCCTCCCGAGCCCCCTCACCAGGTACTGTGATGTCATACCTACCCAATGACTGTTTTAAAGAATAATTGTTCATCTTTGTTTAGTTAGTTGCTTTACCTGAGTACCACGTTTAGTTTTCTGCTAGTTGAATTTGCATGTTGTGGAGGTTTCTATTCAGCTCCGTTGTGTAGGTGTCAGCGTGTGCTGATGTCACACACGTCGTTGTGTAGGTGTCAGCGTGTGCTGATGTCATACACGTCGTTGTGTAGGTGTCGGCGTGTGTGTCTACACGTCCGTTGTTCTCTCTGTCAGGCTGTGTGCTGATGTCACCGTTGCCTTCTTGTGTTGGTGTCGGCGTGCCTGCTGATGTCACTGTCACGTCCGTTGTGTAGGTGTCAGCCTGTCTTGTCTGTCAGCGTGTGCTGATGTCACACACTCTTGTGTCTGGCGTGCTGATGTCAGTCGTTGTGTAGGTGTCAGGTCGTGTGCTGATGTCACACACGTGTCGTTGTCGGCGTGCTGATGTCACACACGTCTTGTGTCCTGTCTCCCACACACGTCAGATTCCAGCAGTTGTGTAGGTGTCAGCGTGTGCTGATGTCACAGTTGTGTAGGTGTCGGCGTGCTGATGTCACACACGTCGTTGTGGATGAGGTGTCCGAGGGCAGAGAATCGGGACTGAGGAACTGGGGCAACACGTCTGTTCCAGAGGAAGAAACATGAGGAAAACCGAATGGGCTGCCTCCCGAGCCCCCTCACCAGGTACTGTGATGTCATACCTACCCAATGACTGTTTTAGGTGTCGGCGTGCTGATGTCATACTGTTTTAAAGTGTCGGCGTTGATGTCATACTTCGTTTAGTTAGTTGCGTGTGCTGATGTCACCACGTTTGTGTTGTCTGCGTGTGCTGATGTCATGCATGTTGTGTAGGTGTCGGCGTGTGCTGATGTCATACACGTCCGTTGTGTAGGTGTCGGCGTGTGCTGATGTCATACACGTCGTTGTGTAGGTGTCGGCGTGCTGATGTCATACACGTCGTTGTGTAGGTGTCGGCGTGCTGATGTCATACACGTCGTTGTGTAGGTGTCGGCGTGTGCTGATGTCATACACGTCGTTGTGTAGGTGTCGGCGTGCTGATGTCATACACGTGTTGTGTAGGTGTCGGCGTGCTGATGTCACACACGTCGTTGTGTAGGTGTCGGCGTGCTGATGTCATACACGTCGTTGTGTAGGTGTCGGCGTGCTGATGTCACACGTCGTTGTGTAGGTGTCGGCGTGTGCTGATGTCATACACGTCGTTGTGTAGGTGTCGGCGTGCTGATGTCATACACGTCGTGTTTTCTACATTCCATGAAGTTGGAATCGACTGTTTAAAAAAAATAAAAACATGGTCACATTACGAACCGAACCTCATGTTTACCTAACTCTGATTGCTGATTTGCTTACCATAGCGACAGCGACTCGGACGCCGACCGGCCCCAGCCTGACGTCGTCGTGGACGACCTGGCCAGTCGACGGTTCCGCTCCCCTTCACCAGCCACGCCCACAAATTTTGCGGTACCCATGAGCCCGCAGGGCACGTTGAGGCTGTGGACAGGAAGCCCTCGCCTGTTTAGGATTGACTCCCCTCCCAGACACACCGCAGTGTTCTCTCCCAGGTCAGACAGAGAGAGAGAGGCGTTTGTTTAATGGCTTTATATCAGGGTTGTGATTGTCATCAAGCTAACGGCTACTGAAACAACTAGCGTGAGGCCGGTCCTGTCATCAAGCTAACGGCTTCTGAAACAACTAGCGTGAGGCCGGTCCTGTCATCAAGCTAATGGCTACTGAAACAACTAGCGTGAGGCCGGTCCTGTCATCAAGCTAACGGCTACTGAAACAACTAGCGTGAGGCCGGTCCTGTCATCAAGCTAACGGCTTCTGAAACAACTAGCGTGAGGCCGGTCCTGTCATCAAGCTAATGGCTACTGTAACTACTAGCATGAGGCTTGACGTTTGTCTGGGTTACTGACATTTCATTTTCTTCAACTGCCACAGGTGGTTTGTTTACTCTGGGACTGTCTTTGTACCCTTTAGGCTCCAACAAACAAGTTTGGTGAAATACGATGAAGTAGTTTGCCTGTTTCCATGACATTCCTGGAACCGAGCTAGCTGTTTTCCACTAACCCTGGTCGTGCTCAACATGGGTATGTAGTGTTGAACTGTGAAAGGTGTGGCTGCTCCTAACTCTACCCGAAGCCCCGGGTGCTTGTGACGGTGTTTAGTTGGCGTATTGTCCACCTCAGAGTGTTGACGACTACTATAACACAGATGGCTCTGGTTAGCAGCAGTTCCACAGCGTTGTGTGACCAGTGCTCCTATCTACTCGACGCCTTGCTGTAAGGGACTCGCTGTGTTTTGTATTGGGAATGTCCACTGTTAACACGGACGGCTGTCCCGGTCTGTCCTCTGGTTCAACAGCAGCAGTACTGCAGCGTCTCCGTTCCCTCCCAACCCGTTCCACGACCCCCCGTCTTCCATCACCCCCACCCTCTTCTCCGAGGTGGAGCGCTCCATCGACGAGGAACTCCTCCTGATGGAGCTGTGTGAGGAAGACTCTGAGGAGGGGCGAGAGGATCCTGACCCTGTCAAAGATGATCTGTACGCTCGGCGGGTGGAACTAGCCCTCCACCAGACGACCTCCAACCCTGGCTACAACCGCTTCCTGCCCCGCTATTGGACTCCCGAGGAGGAGGTGCATGTCAGGACCATCAGGCTGGGCTCTCAGAGGAGACCCTGGTACCACAAGATGTATAGATTGAGGTCTGGATCTGTCCCGTTACTGTGGGATGTGGCTGGGTTTGAATAATCCTAACTCTAACCCTGGTACTGGGTCATGACTGGGTTTGAATAATCCTGACTCTATCCCTAACTCTGGTACTGGGTTTGAATAATCCTGACTCTATCCCTAACCCTGGTACTGGGTCATGACTGGGTTTGAATAATCCTGACTCTATCCCTAAAACCCTGGTACTGGGTCATGACTGGGTTTGAATAATCCTAACTCTAACCCTGGTACTGGGTCATGACTGGGTTTGAATAATCCTAACTCTATCCCTAACCCTGGTACTGGGTCATGACTGGGTTTGAATAATCCTGACTCTATCCCTAACCCCGGTACAGGTAGATGTGGGTTTTGTGCCATGGCTGGGTTCGATTTAAACTGGGTTTGGATAATGCTTGACGTTGACGTTTGGTGTTCAACTCTTGCGTGAGAGAACCAGAATACCTCAATGCTAATCATTAAAAGCCTCGCCATGTAATCCCTTGTGAGAGAACCAGAATACCTCAATGCTAATCATTAAAAGCCTCGCTGTGTAATCCCTTGTGTGAACCAGAATACCTCAATGCTAATCATTAAAAGCCTTGCTGTGTAATCCCTTGGTTGAGAACCAGAATACCTCAATGCTAATCATTAAAAGCCTTGCCGTGTAATCCCTTGTGAGAGAACCAGAATCCCCAAACTTTTACATCAACGCTTTGCTCTGCTTTTCACCATGTCAGTTCATCCTCTCAACATTTAGGAATTTCCATTTTTTTTATTTGGGCGCAACTTCCTGTTTTCCTTTCTGTTGATCTTGCCCTGTTAATCTCCTCTCTTCCTCAGTTTCATCCCTTCTCTCTCCTTCCCCTCTTCTCTCCTGTTCGTAGCCGAAAGACAACAGGTTCCTCAGGATGATTCAGGCTGTGACATCCCTCCCTGGCTCGTTGTTCCTGTCTTGTCTGCACCCCCTCCCTCCCTCCAGCCAGCCAGCCACCCCCTCCCTCCCTCCAGCCACCCCCATCCCGACTTTACCTTCACCCTTGTATCCCAGTTCAGTGCTTTGTGCAACTGAAAATGAACTATTTCCAAATGAGTAGATTTTAAACTAGGCTTGTATGGTATCCAGATTGTCATGTCTTCATACTGACCTTGATCCATCCTGAGATACTCAGTAATACCGACACTGAACACAAGGACTGCCATTTTCAAACTCCACTGAGCCTCTGTAATCCGAAGGTTAGCAATGCTAATAACTACATGTACAATCCCATAGAAATGCATCCGTTAGCATTAATGTTAGCATTCTCTAACATTTTTATTGTCTCAGACTTAATCTATTTGCTGGACAGACATTGCAACTATTGAAGTTCTACAAGTAATTAAAAAAAATTAATGTTAAACAAATTAAAATATATTTGTGATTCTTCAAAGTAGCCACCCTTTGCCTTGACAGCTTTACACTCTTGGCATTCTCTCAACCAGTTTTATGGGGTAGTCACCTGGAATGCATTTCAATTAGAACAGCTGTGACTTAAGTTAATTAGTGTAATTTCTTCCCTTAATGCATTTGAGCCAATCAGTTGTGTTGTGACAAGGTAGGGATGGTATACAGAAGATGCCAAATAGGGCTAAAAGACCAAGTCCATATTATGACGAACAGCTCAAATAAGCAGAGAAAAAACAGTCCATTACTTTAAGACATGAAGGTCAGCCAATACGGAACATTTCAAGAACTTTGAACGTTTCTTCAAGTGCAGTCGCAAAAACCATCATGCTCTGTGATGAAACTGGCTCTCATGAGGTCCGCCACAGGAAAGGAAGTCCCAGAGTTACCTCTGCTGCAGAGGATAAGTTCATTTTAGAGTTAACTGTATTTTAAAACTCAAATTGCAGCCCAAAGAAATGCTTTTGGAGGATCAAGTAACAGATACATCTCAACATCAACTGTTCATAGGAGACTGTGTTAATTTTTTTACAGGTTCATGGAATAAAGAATTAGATATGTTGAAACAGTACCAGTCAAAAAGGACACCAATTCAAGAAGTTTTTATTTTATTTTTACTATTTGTTACAAACAATAATAGAAGACAAACTCAAATAACACATGGAATCAGAGTAAGCAAAGTGTTAAACAAATTAAAATATATTTGAAACTTCAAAAAGCCACCCTTTGGACCTTGACAGAAGAGACTTGCTTGGGGCCAAACCAAGAAGAGACTTGCTTGGGGCCAAACATTTCAAGAACAGACTTGCTTGGGGCCAAACCAAGAAGAGACTTAATGCATTTGAGCCAAACAGAAGAGACTTGACAAGGTAGGGATGGTAAACCAAGAAGATGCCAAATGGGGCCAAAAGACCAAGTCCAGATTATGCTTGGGGCTCAAACCAAGAAGAGACTTGCAGTCCAAACCAAGAAGAGACTTGCTTGGGGCCAAATTTCAAGAACTTTGACTTTCTTGGGGCCAAACCCTCAGAAGAGACTTGCTTGGGGCCAAACCAAGAAGAGACTTGCTGCAGAGGATAAACCAAGAAGAGACTTGATTGCAGCCAAACTTCAGAGTTCAAGAGACTTGCATTCAACCAAACTGTTCAAGAGACTTGCTTGAATCAGGCCAAACCAAGTTGAATTGCTCTAAACCAAACCTTGCTAAAGGACAAACCAAGAGAGACTTGCTTGGGGCCAAACCAAGAAGAGACTTGCTTGGGGCCAAACCAATAAGAAGAGACTTGCTTGGGGCCAAACCAATAAGAAGAGACTTGCTTGTGCCAAAAGAACACGACCGGTGAAAATCTGTCCATTGATCTGAGTCCAAATTTGACTTTTTATTTTGTTCCAACCGCCATGTCTCTGAGACACAGAGCATTTGAACAGATGATCTCCGCATGTGTGGTTCCCACCGTGAAGCATGGAGGCGGTGTGATGGTGTGTGGTTCCCATCGTGAAGCATGGAGGCGGTGTGATAGTGTGTGGTTCCCACCGTGAAGCATGGAGGAGGCGGCGTAATGGTGTTGGGGTACGTTGGCTGGTGACAGTGCGTGATTTATTTAGAATTCAAGGCACACGTAAGCAGCATGGCTACCACAGCGAAACGCCATCCCATCTGGTTTGGGCTTAGTGGGACAATCATTTTGTTTTTCAACAGGACAATGACCCACCACACCTCCAGGCTGTGTAAGGGCTATTTGACCAAGAAGGGGAGTGATGGAGTGCTGCATCAGATGACTTGGCCTCCACAATCCCCCGACCTCAACCCAATTGAGATGGTTTGGGGTGAGTCGTACCGCATAGTGAATGAAAAGCAGCCAACAAGTGCTCAGCATATGTGTGAACTCCTTCAAGACTGTTGTAAAAGCATTCCAGGTGAAGCTGGTTGAGATAAGGCCAAGAGTGTGCAAAGCTGTCATCAAGGCAAAGGGTGGCTACTTTGAAGAATCTCAAATCTAAAATTGATTTGTTTAACACTTATTTTATTTTTTTTGGTTACTATATGATTCCATATGTACTTTTTCATAGTTTTGATGTCTTCACTATTATTCATAATGTAGAAAATAGTAAAAATAAAGAACCTTTGAATGAGTAGGTCAAATAGTCCTTGGACTGGTGATAGTCCTTCGCCTAGTGGTTAGAGCGTTGGACTTGTAACCGAAAGGTTGCTAGATCGAATCCCTGAGCTGAGAAGGCAAAACATCTGTCCTTCTGCCCCTGAACGAGGCAATTTAACCCACTGTTCCCCGGTAGGCCGTCATTGAAAATTAACTGACTTGCCAAGTTAAATGAGTTAAATAAAGTTAAATAGTTAAATAAATGATGACAAAACATTTACATCTAGATAGTACTTAAACATTGTTTTTAGTCATATCATAGAACGTGAGCTTTTAGACCCTCACCTCGTATAACTTTAATAGGTATAAGTTACATCTCTGGCAAAGATTTAGTTGTGAATTCCATCCTGTAATTAGATCACCTGGCGCGTTCTGCACAACCGTGAGACTCAACGCTCCGGCCTCAACATCACATGACCGGGGACTATCGGTAAGCTTCATAATGGAACCATTGTGACCGGTAAAACGAACGCCATCTTTATCTCCTAACATATTGTACAAGTTGACGGCAGGTATTTAGTTAAAGTAATATTATACTAATTATTATACTTGATCTAATATTCAAATGTATTAATTTCAAGTAGTTTTAACGGTGTTTGAGAAATAATTCCCGTGGCTATTTCCAAATACCCCAGTATACCACCCAAGCCTTCTTTTAAACCACGTCATTGTGACAGTTATAGCTTTTTAAACAACCTGCGACAAGCTTATCACCTTTGTCATGTAGGCAGGGACCGAGCCTTCCGTTAATCTACTGCGACGGGCAGGACTGGAGTCCTTTGTTTTTTTTTTTAATGTAAGCTACATGCCCATAATCATCATGCAAATAATATTGCCCTGTAGATGTGCTACCAAAGTGATGAGGCTGTAAACATTTTATATGAAGCCTTTATTGAGAAGTGTTTTTAATGCTAAAGGTGTATTGTTGACATTGGAGTTATGACGATCTCTGTCTCCACACACACGGCATCGGGTCGGCAGGGTAGCCTGGTGGTTAGAGCGTTGGACTTCCTATTCATAATGACTTCTGGTCAAAAGAAGTCTCCAAGAAAATGAAATGGAGTTTTAGATTTTAGATTTGAACTGTGATGTACCAAACTAACAATGTAACAGTGGGTCAATAAAACAAGATGGTCTTGTTTTAAAAAGTATTTGGCGTTAGTGTGATGAATGTTCAGCGTCGATCACGGCCGCGTGTAATAAGAATGGTTTGGACGTTGATCTGCGTCGGTCGCGGCCCGGTGTGAATTGGGATAGTTCGGATTCCGTCCTTGTTACTAGAGCTTTCACTAGTGTTACACGGTATACTGAAACTTCGGTATGTTTAAAAAAATTACTAGAACATGAAAAATGTGTTCGGTACTAGAATTTGTTACTTTCGGTATTTCTATCAAATGTGTCTGACGTCTATCAGCGCAGCCGATGTCCCCCTATAGCGAGAGTCCTGGCATTGCTCCACTTCCTCATTGTTAGCGCTAGTCTGTCCTGAGGAACCTCTGGGAGTCTGTCCTGAGGAACCTCTGAGAGTCTGTCCTGAGGAACCTCTGGGAGTCTGTCCTGAGGAACCTCTGGGAGTCTGTCCTGAGGAACCTCTGGGAGTCTGTCCTGAGTCTGGGAGTCTGTCCTGAGGAACCACTGGGAGTCTGTCCTGAGGAACCTCTGGGAGTCTGTCCTGAGGAACCACTGGGAGTCTGTCCTGAGGAACCACTGGGAGTCTGTCCTGAGGAACCACTGGGAGTCTGTCCTGAGGAACCAGTCTGGGGGAGTCTGTCCTGAGGAACCTCTGGGAGTCTGTCCTGAGGAACCTCTGGGAGTCTGTCCTGAGGAACCACTGGGAGTCTGTCCTGAGGAACCACTGGGAGTCTGTCCTGAGGAACCACTGGGAGTCTGTCCTGAGGAACCACTGGGAGTCTGTCCTGAGGAACTGGGAGTCTGTCCTGAGGAACCTCGGAGTCTGTCCTGAGGAACTCACTGGGAGTCTGTCCTGAGGAACCTCTGGGAGTCTGTCCTGAGGAACCTCTGGGAGTCTGTCCTGAGGAACTCACTGGGAGTCTGGACTGTATCATGTTAGCTCCTCTCTCATACTGACTCTAGTCTGTCCTGAGGAACCACGGAGTCTGGGCTGCACCACCACTTATCCTGCACAGAAGTTAACCCACTTGAATAATTCAACACGGCCGTGTAGAGATGTTGAAACCGTTTCATGTTCGCAAAACAAAGTCTAGAACACTTTCCAATGCAGTAAGGTATCGATAGCTTTGTAGGCTAACTATACTTGCTAGCTTACAGCTGAAACCAACATCAATTCACTACCGTACCTTGTCTGTTATAATATGCAAACCATAATTCAAAATATTGCTGATTTTACAAAGCTGATAGTCACAAAATGTCTCAGTCAAGATCATCATTACTGAAGGCTGTGACTGTGTGAATGAGGTCATAGGTCTCACTTTCATAAAATATATATTGCTTCTTAAATGCAAATGTTGATCAGTACAATAAAATAAGTCCTAAATGGAAGGGGAAACAGCATGTTTTTCCACCTGTAGTCTCATGAAATCAGCCAAAACAAGCTCAATAACTCAATGCATGCACTCCTGTTGAATATCTATTCCCCTGTATTGTGACTAGACCTGGGTAAATCAAGATGTATCCAAGGAGATTAACTTTTAAATAAATTACATTTTTATGTATTAAGTTACTAAAGTCAAATTGCTTGATTTAATGCATACATTACAACGTTTTAATTTGAATGATATTGAACTCCACTCTGGATCGAGTGACTTTCTGTGACTTTGGCAGATGTTGTCATGGTATCTGCTATCGGTATACTGAACCTGGGATCGTGGTGAGGCTAGTGTTCACTGCTATCAAGATACTGAACCTGGGATCGTGGTGAGGCTAGTGTTCACTGCTATCGGGATACTGAACCTGGGATCGTGGTGAGGCTAGTGTTCACTGCTATCGGGATACTGAACCTGGGATCGTGGTGAGGCTAGTGTTCACTGCTATCGGGATACTGAACCTGGGATCGTGGTGAGGCTAGTGTTCACTGCTATCGGGATACTGAACCTGGGATCGTGGTGAGGCTAGTGTTCACTGCTATCGGGATACTGAACCTGGGATCGTGGTGAGGCTAGTGTTCACTGTCTTCTACAGTGGGGTTCTAGAGAGCGGGTATGTTACGTGGTGGTGTGTGTGGCTCAGTTGGTAGACCATGGCACTTGGCAATACCAGGGCTGTGGGTTCAGTTACTGTTGGTGGGTTCAGTACCGCAATACCAGGGCTGTGGGTTCAGTACCGCAATACCAGGGCTGTGGGTTCAGTTATTGCAATACCAGGGCTGTGGGTTCAGTACTGCAATACCAGGGCTGTGGGTTCAGTTATAGCTGGGTATCAGTACTGCAATACCAGGGCTGTGGGTTCAGTTACTGTTGGTGGGTTCAGTACCGCAATACCAGGGCTGTGGGTTCAGTTACCAGGGCTGTGGGTTCAGTACTGCAATACCAGGGCTGTGGGTTCAGTTACAGCTGTGGGTTCAGTTATTGCAATACCAGGGCTGTGGGTTCAGTTACTGCAGTATAATACAGGGCTGTGGGTTCAGTACTGCAATACCAGGGCTGTGGGTTCAGTACTGCAATACCAGGGCTGTGGGTTCAGTACCGCAATACCAGGGCTGTGGGTTCAGTTATTGCAATACCAGGGCTGTGGGTTCAGTTACTGTTGGTGGGTTCAGTACCAGCAATACCAGGGCTGTGGGTTCAGTACTGCAATACCAGGGCGCTGCTGGTTCAGTTATTGCAATACCAGGGCTGTGGGTTCAGTACTGCAATACCAGGGCGTGGGTTCAGTACTGCAATACCAGGGCTGTGGGTTCAGTTACAGCTGGTATCAGGGCGCAATACCAGGGTTGGGTTCAGTGGTAGGGCGCTGGGTTCAGTACTGCAATACCAGGGCGCTGGGTTCAGTACTGCAATACCAGGGCGCTGGGTTCAGTACTCAGCAATACCAGGGCTGTGGGTTCAGTTACTGTTGGTGGGTTCAGTACTGCAATACCAGGGCGGTGGGTTCAGTACTGCAATACCAGGGCGGTGGGTTCAGTACTGCAATACCAGGGCGTGGGTTCAGTACTGCAATACCAGGGCGCTGGGTTCAGTACTGCAATACCAGGGCGCTGGGTTCAGTACTGCAATACCAGGGCGCTGGGTTCAGTACTGGGGAGGAACAAAACATAATGTAAGCATAAATTATTATATATTTTTCTGTTGTATGTTTACTCCATGTGTAACTCTGTATCTGTTGAACTGCTTTGCTTTATCTTGACTAGGTTGCAGTTGCAAATGAGAACTTGTTCTCAACTAGCCTACCTGGTTAAATAAAAATTGAGGTGATTTGAATACATGCCATTTATCTGAGTGTACAGTGGTCTGGTCTTTCTCTGGTTCCTGTAGAAACTTGGAGGTAAACCCAGGATGGATATGGTGAGTTAACGGCGCCACCCGCTTGGCTCTATGGCGCACCCCACCCCACCCTGCTGGGCTTTAGCACGCCTTGGCACAGCTTGGTGCTGGCTTGGTGCTGGCTTGGCTTGGCACGGCGCAGTCTGCTTGGCTTGGCTTGGCACGGCGCAGTCTGCTTGGCTTGGCTTGGCACGGCGCAGTCTGCTTGGCTTGGCTTGGCTTGGCACGGCGCAGTCTGCTGGCTTGGCACGGCGCAGTCTGCTGGCTTGGCACGGCGCAGTCTGCTGGCTTGGCACGGCGCAGTCTGCTGGCTTGGCACGGCGCAGTCTGCTGGCTTGGCTTGGCACGGCGCAGTCTGCTGGCTTGGCTTGGCACGGCGCAGTCTGCTGGCTTGGCTTGGCACGGCGCAGTCTGCTGGCTTGGTGGAATGTTGGACAATGTAATATACGATGACATCCTGATCATCAATCTGCAGTGTTCTCTCTCGCTCGTCTTTCACTTCTCTCTCTCTCGTCTCCTTTGCTCTCTTCACGACAACAGGAGCAAATCGTTGAATGACATCAGGCGGTTCCCGTCGCCTACGCAAGTGGTGCGCCAGGTTTCTGAGGGTGGCATGGAGCTGAGCCCCAGCGCCGTGAGCCAAGACCAGCTGCAGATGGCCAGAGCCCGGGTCCACGAGAGTGAGGCCAAGTGGCACAATGTGAGTCCACACACACATGCATCCATCAACTGTCCCATCCTGACTGGTAGAACTAGTCACCTGTCCCATCCTGACTGGTAGAACTAGTCACCTGTCCCATCCTGACTGGTAGAACTACTCACGCTGACCTCTTAATAAGTGTTTAAAAACCACACTCCCTGGAGGTCTTCACTGGGTTAATGGTTGCCGCTACAAATGAATTCAACAGCAGTTCTTGTCTCTGTCGTGATTCATCTTGTTTTAAGTGTTTCCCCCCACCTCCTGTCAGGACCTGACCAAGTGGAAGCTCCGGCGGCACAGGTCTAACTGTGACCTGCGGAGGAAGATGCAGGAGAGGGACAACATCGTCCTGATGGCCAACGCAGGGGTCAGTACAGTCGGGACGTTCAATAGTCTGCAAGAGGACAGGTAAGGGGACGGACATGGAAGACAGACTTAAATAACATTATAGTAGTACGTGTGTGTGTGGATGCCTTCCTGCCCATTCTGCTGTGACATGATCATCACTATTCATGTTTCCTCTCTTCATCTGGTATCACAGGGAAGAGGATGAGTCCCTGTGCAGCAATGGCCACAAGGTCTCTCCGTCCACCGCGTTCAAGGAGGGGTCCCTGGAGCTCCGACCCCACACCAGAGCCCCCACCTCGGTAAGTGAGGGTTCCCTGGTGCTCCGACCCCACACCAGAGCCCCCACCTCGGTAAGTGAGGGTTCCCTGGAGCTCCGACCCCACACCAGAGCTCCGCTGGCCCTCAGCTCCTCTGTGGAGTCACCCTACAGCCCCGTAGCGTCGGAACCCTTCACCGCCCCCAGCGTGACCCTCCAGGGACCCGGAGCCGTGCCCCAATCAGAGCCCCTCGTCCTAGGGGGGAGGAGTCACACACTGGTGGAGCCAGACGGAGCTGGAGGATTGGTCACTTTCCCCAACTCTGCCTCTCCCATCTCCTCCCAGACCATCTCTAGCCCAGCTCTCTTCATCGCCACTGGACGAGACCACAACGTCTCCTTGCTCTCAAATGGGATCCCGACGACCCTCCCTGGATCTAGCTCCAGTCTTACTACTGGTACCAGTTCTTCTCTAACTACCTCTGACCCGGTGAACGGTACCAGCTCTAACCTAACCATCGATACCGGCCCCTGTGCCTCCATGGACATCCCAGACCACGTCCTCCTCTCTACTGTAGAGTCCCTGACCTCGGTGGGAGCCTCGGGTCATGTCTCAGCTCCCCAGCAGCAGGAGCTTCCCCTCTACAGGTACAGCTCCAGGGCTCCGGGAGGAAGAGGAAGAGGGGCATCTGCCTCTCTCCCCAGGGGATACCGCCGGTCTGAGGGCTCTTCGTCCTGCCTCTCTGCCGGCTTCACCCCCCGACCGTTTGGAGCCAAGTCCTCCAGAGTGTCCTCGCTACCCAGGCTCTACAATGTGAGGAATGCTTCTGTCTCTGTCCCTCTGTCCCTCCGGCTCTCTCTGTCGCCCCCCGCCCCCCCCCTCCGTCTCCCTCTGTTTCTGTCTCTGTGTGACTAATGCCCCCTTCATTTGCAGTGTGTTTCAGTACCTCTGTCTCTGACTAATGCCCCCTTCATTTGCAGTGTTTCAGTACCTCTCTCCCTCCCTCTGTCTCTGTGACTAATGCCCCCTTCATTTGCACAGTGTGTTTCAGTACCTCTCTCCCTCCCTCTGTCTCTGACTAATGCCCCCTTCATTTGCACAGTGTGTTTCAGTACCTCTGTCTCTGACTAAGGCCCCCTTCATTTGCACAGTGTGTTTCAGTACCTCTCTCCCTCCCTGTCTCTGACTAATGCCCCCTTCATTTGCAGTGTTTCAGTACCTCTGACTAATGCCCCCTTCATTTGCACAGTGTGTTTCAGTACCTCTGACTAATGCCCCCTTCATTTGCACAGTGTGTTTCAGTACCTCTCTCTCTGTCTCTGACTAATGCCCCCTTCATTTGCAGTGTGTTTCAGTACCTCTCTCCCTCCCTCTGTCTCTGACTAATGCCCCCTTCATTTGCAGTGTGTTTCAGTACCTCTCTCCCTCCCTCTGTCTCTGACTAATGCCCCCTTCATTTGCACAGTGTGTTTCAGTACCTCTGACTCATGCCCCCTTCATTTGCACAGTGTGTTTCAGTGCCTCTGACTAATGCCCCCTTCATTTGCAGTGTGTTTCAGTACCTCTCTCCCTCCCTCTGTCTCTGACTAATGCCCCTTCATTTGCACGGTGTGTTTCAGTACCTCTGACTAATGCCCCTTCATTTGCACAGTGTGTTTCAGTACCTCTGACTAATGCCCCCTTCATTTGCACAGTGTGTTTCAGTACCTCTGACTAATGCCCCCTTCATTTGCACAGTGTGTTTCAGTACCTCTGACTAATGCCCCCTTCATTTGCACAGTGCGTTTCAGTGCCTCTGACTAATGCCCCCTTCATTTGCACAGTGTGTTTCAGTGCCTCTGACTAATGCCCCCTTCATTTGCACAGTGCGTTTCAGTGCCTCTGACTAATGCCCCCTTCATTTGCACAGTGTGTTTCAGTGCCTCTGACTAATGCCCCCTTCATTTGCACAGTGTGTTTCAGTGTTCACTGTCTGTATCTAAATACTACTGCCTTCAATGTGTGCTTGGTACTTGTAGTTCTCCCTGGTAGTATGTGGAGGGAGAGGTTTGTGTGTGGGGTCTTGTTACCGTGTGCTTCCTGATCCTCTTCCATCTCCTATGAATAATGCAGTAGTATAATTGAAAAGAGACTGTTCCCTATATAGGGGGCGGCAGGTAGCCTAGTGGTTAGAGGGGGCGGCAGGTAGCCTAGTGGTTAGAGGGGGCGGCAGGTAGCCTAGTGGTTAGAGGGGGCGGCAGGTAGCCTAGTGGTTAGAGGGGGCGGCAGGTAGCCTAGTGGTTAGAGGGGGCGGCAGGTAGCCTAGTGGTTAGAGGGGGCGGCAGGTAGCCTAGTGGTTAGAGGGGGCGGCAGGTAGCCTAGTGGTTAGAGGGGGCGGCAGGTAGCCTAGTGGTTAGAGGGGGCGGCAGGTAGCCTAGTGGTTAGAGGGGGCGGCAGGTAGCCTAGTGGTTAGAGGGGGCGGCAGGTAGCCTAGTGGTTAGAGGGGGCGGCAGGTAGCCTAGTGGTTAGAGGGGGCGGCAGGTAGCCTGTGGTTAGAGGGGGCGGCAGGTAGCCTGGTAGCCTAGTGGTTAGAGGGGGCGGCAGGTAGCCTAGTGGTTAGAGGGGGCGGCAGGTAGCCTAGTGGTTAGAGGGGGCGGCAGGTAGCCTGTGGTTAGAGGGGGCGGCAGGTAGCCTAGTGGTTAGAGGGGGCGGCAGGTAGCCTAGTGGGTTAGAGGGGGCAGGTAGCCTAGTGGGTTAGAGGGGGCCAGGTAGCCTGGTGGGTTAGAGGGGGCGGCAGGTAGCCTAGTGGGTTAGAGGGGGCGGCAGGTAGCCTAGTGGGTTAGAGGGGGCGGCAGGTAGCCTAGTGGGTTAGAGGGGGCGGCAGGTAGCCTAGTGGGTTAGAGGGGCGGCAGGTAGCCTAGTGGGTTAGAGGGGGCGGCAGGTAGCCTAGTGGGTTAGAGGGGGCGGCAGGTAGCCTAGTGGGTTAGAGGGGGCGGCAGGTAGCCTAGTGGGTTAGAGGGGGCGGCAGGTAGCCTAGTGGTTAGAGGGGGCGGCAGGTAGCCTAGTGGTTAGAGGGGGCGGCAGGTAGCCTAGTGGTTAGAGGGGGCGGCAGGTGACCGAAAGGTCGCTGGTTTCAATACCCGAGCAGACAAGGTGAAAAACCTGTCAATGTGCCCTTGAGCAAAGCACTTCATCCTAATTTTCTCCAGGGACACAACACTTTACACTGCACCCATCATACTACTATGACTGACCCTGTACAACTCTGCCCTGTCTTCTACCTACAGTTGGAGAAGACTGCTTCCACACGCCCCCAGAAAATGGTCACTATCTCAGAGGTCGCTGTCAGGGCTCTGCCCTGGGCCACAGCCAATCGGAGCAGTGTGAACCAGGAAGTAGAGGGTGGGATTCAGACCCAGCCCTCCATCCTGAAGACCAGAGGGGTTCCTGGACCTGCCACCCACCCCAAACCCTTACCCCCTTCTCTCCTGCCCAGCATCCCTGTCTCAGTCAGACAGAATGGCTCTGCACAGGTGAGCTCAACAGTCTATACCTTGTGAAACACATCATCCGTACCTGGACTGTCTTAATTAGGGCCAGAGTTTTACCCAACTGTTTATTTCTCCTTTATTTAACCAGGTCGGCCAGTTGAGAACAAGTTCTCATTTACAACTGCAACCTGGTCAAGATAAAGCAAAGCAGTGCGATACAAACACAGTTACACATTGAATAAACAAACCTAGTCAATAACACAATAGGGAAGTCAGTGTGCACATGAGGTAGGACAAGGGAGGGAAGGCAATAAAGAGGCCATTGTGGCGAAAAAATTACAATATAGCAATTACACTGGAGTGGTAGATGTTGCAGAAGATAAATGTGCAAGTAGAGATACTGGGGTGCAAAGGAGCATAATAACAATTTGGGGATGAGGTAGTTGGTTGGGCTATTTACAGATGGGCTTTATAGAGGTGCAGTGATCTGTAAGCTGCTCTGACAGCTGATGCTTAAAGTTAGAGAGGGAGATATGAGTCTCCAGCTTCAGTGATTTTTGCAGTTCGTTCCAATCATTGGCAGCAGAGAACTGGAAGGAAAGGCGGCCAAAGGAGGAATTGGCTTTGGAGGTGACCAGTGAGATATACCTGCTGGAGCGTGTACTACGGGTGGGTGCTGCTATGGTGACCAGTGAGCTGAGATAAGGTGGGGCTTTACCTAGCATATACTTATAGATGACCTGGAGCCAGTGGGTTTGGTGACAAATATGTAGCGAGGGCCTGCCAATGAGAGCGTACAGGTCGCAGTGGTGTGTAGTATATGGGGCTTTGGTGACACAACGGATGGCACTGTGAAAGACTGCATCCAATCTGCTGAGTAGTGTTGCAGACTCTCCTAAGTCAAGGATCGGTAGGATAGTCAGTTGTACGAGGGTATGTTTGGCAGCATGAGTGAAGGAGGCTTTGTTGCGATATAGGAAGCCAGTTCTAGATTTAATTTTGGATTGGAGATGTTTAAGATGTTTAATGTGAATCTGGAAGGAGAGTTTAGTCTAACCAGACATCTAGGTATTTGTAGTTATTTGGTAGACATATTCTAAATCAGAACCGTCCAGAGTAGTGATGCTAGACGGGCGGGCAGCGATCGGTTGAAGAGCATGCATTTAGTTTTACTTGGATTTAAGAGCAGTTGGAGGCCAAGAAAGGAGAGTTGTATGGCATTGAAGCTCGTCTGGAGGTTAGTTGAGTGTCCAACGAAGGGCCAGAGGTATACAGAATGGTGTCGTCTGCGTCAAGTTCGATCAGAGAATCACCAGCAGCAAGAGCGACATCTTTGATATATACAGAGAAAATAGTCGGCCCGATAATTGAACCCTGAGGCACCCCCCCCATACAGACTGCCAGAGGTCCGGACAACAGACCCTCCGATTTTACACACTGAACTCTATCTCTTCAGAGAAGTAGTTGGTGAACCAGGCGAGGCAGTCATTTGAGAAACCAAGGCTGTTGAGTCTGCCAATAAGAATGTGGTCATTGACAGAGTCTAAAGACTTGGCCAGGTCAATGAATACGGCTGCACAGTTCTCTTATCGATGGCGGTTATGATATCGCTTAGGACCTTGAGCGTGGCTGAGGTCCACCCGTGACCAGCTCTGAAACCAGATTGCATAGCGGGGAGGGTACGGTGGGATTCTAAATCTGTTTGTGACTTGGCTTTCAAAGACCTTCGAGAGGCAGGGTAGGATGGATATAGGTCTGTATCAGTTTGGGTCTTGAGTGTCTCCCCCTTTGAAGAGGGGGATGACTGCGGGAGCTTTCCAATCTTTGGGGATCTCAGACGATATGAAAGAGGTTGAACAGGCTGGAAATAGGGGTTGCAACAATGGTGGGGGATAATTTTAGAGGGCCTAGATTGTCTAGCCCAGCTGATTTGTAGGGGTCCAGATTGTCTAGCCCAGCTGATTTGTAGGGGTCCAGATTTTTCATCTCATTCAGAACATCCGTTTTTTGGGTGAAGGGGAAATGGGGAGGCTTGGGCAGGTTGCTGTGGGGGATCTGAGCTGTTGACCGGTATAGGGGTAGCCAGGTGGAAAGCATGACCAGCCGTAGAAAAATGCTTATTGAAATTCTCTATCGTAGTGTTATCGGTGGTGAGTGTTTCCTAGCCTCAGTGCAGTGGGCAGCTGCATGGATTTTAGGTT
This sequence comes from Oncorhynchus tshawytscha, assembly GCF_018296145.1. Taxonomy (NCBI): domain Eukaryota; kingdom Metazoa; phylum Chordata; class Actinopteri; order Salmoniformes; family Salmonidae; genus Oncorhynchus; species Oncorhynchus tshawytscha. The sequence goes on along the minus strand of NW_024608997.1, from coordinate 43,500 downwards.
CCCCTGAACTTTTTTTAGAGTTTGTGCTACAGGATCCTAATTTCTGTTAAAAGCTAGCCTTTGCTTTCCTAACTGCCTGTGTATATTGGTTCCTAACTTCCCTGAAAAGTTGCATCTCGCGGGGGCTATTCGATGCTAATGCAGTCCGCCACAGGATGTTTTTGTGCTGGGCAGGTCTGGAGTGAACCAAGGGCTATATCTGTTCCTAGTTGTACATTTTTTGAATGGGGCATGCTTATTTAAGTTGGTTTGAGGAAAGTATTTTTAAAGAATAACCAGGTATCCTCTACTGACGTGTTGAGGTCAATATCCTTACAGGAGACCCGGGCCAGGTCGATTAGAAAAACCTGCTCGCAGAAGTGTTTCAGGGAGCGTTTGCCAGTGATAAGTGGAGGCCGCTTGACTGCAGACCCATTACGGACGCAGGCAATGACTCAGTGGTCACTGAGATCCCTGGTTGAAGACAGTAGAGAGATATTTAGAGAGCAGGTTGGTCAGGATATCTGAGGGTGCCCGTGTTTACGGATTTGGGGTTTCACCTTGTAGGTTAATTGATAATTTGTGTATCTAGCTTAGATTGTAGGACGGCCGGGGTGTTAAGCATGTCCCAGTTTAGGTCACCTGACAGTACGAGCTCTGAAGATAGATGGGGGGGGAATCAATTCACATATGGTGTCCAGAGCACAGCTGGGGGAAGAAGGTTGTCTATATAGCAAGCAGCAACGGTGAGACTGGTTTCTGAAAAGGTGGATTTTTAAAAGTAGAAGCTTGAATTGTTTGGGCACAGAACTCTAGGCTATATCTGCAGTAGGTTGCAACTCCGCCCCCTTTGGCAGTTCTATCTTGCCAGAAATTGTTATAGTTAGGGATGGACATTTTCTGGGTTTTTGTCTTCCTAAGCCAGGATTGACACGGCTAGGACATCAGGGTTGGCAGAGTTTTATTCGATGCTTCAGCACAAGCTTAGGAGGCTTCTGATGTTAACAAACATGAACCAAAGGCTTTTACGGTTACAGAAGTCAACAGATGAGAGCACCTGGGGAATGGGAGTGGGGCTGTAGGGCCTGGGTTAACCTCTACATCACTAGAGAAGGAGTAGGGTAAGGGTATTGGTAAAGGCTATAAGAACTGGTCGTCTAGTGTGTTCGTAACAGAGTAAAAGGAGCAGGTTTCTGGGAGCAGAAGAATAGATTCAAGGCATAATGTATAGACAAAGGTATGGTAGGATGTGAATACAGTGGAGGTAAACCTAGGCATTGTGTGAAGCAAGGTTTTGTGTGTGCCGGGGGGTTCTGGGCAGGTTTCTGGGAGCAGAAGAATAGATTCAAGGCATAATGTACAGACAAGGATGTGAATACAGTGGAGGTAAACCTAAGCATTGTGTAATGATGAGTGAGGTTTTGTCTCTAGAGACACCATTTAAACCAGGTGAGGTCACCTCGTGTGGGAGATGGAACGTAAGGGCTAGCTAAGGCATATTGTGCGGGGCTGGAGGCTCTACAGTGAAATAAGACCGTAATCACTAACCAAAACAGCAATGGGAAAAGGCATATTGACATTAGGGAGAGGCATGAGTAGCCAACTGATCATAGAGTCCACTGAGTAGCTAGGCGAGCTGTTGACACGGCGATTCAGACAGCTAGCGGGCCGGGCTAGCAGACTGGCTTTAGAGGGACGTCGCGACGGTAGCCTCCTCGGACGGTTACGTCGGCAGACCAGTCGGGATTGGCAGGGCTCCGTGTCGTAAAAGGGGTCCAGGCCAATTGTCAAAATAGGTAGTGTAGCCCAAGAAATTGACTGATGGACCTCTTCAACTAGCTGGGAGATGGGTGTAGCACGAGGCTAGGCTAACTGGTGTTTGCTTCCGGACAGAGACGCTAGCCTGGAGTAGCCATTCGGAGCAGGGGGTCTGGTTTCGTGGCACATCGAATCTCCAGGTGTCACCTTCACCTTGTGTCTCCTCCTCAGGTACGTCACAGTGACAGAGTGAGTCTTACCTTGAAGATTAACAGTCGACCACACTTTGGTTTCAACACTCACTGGGACTCGACAGGAGCAAGAGTCGGAGGCATCCAACCAGGTGAGTTGACTCCACCACTCCCCTCCTTCAGGGATGGATGGGGACACCTATGTCCTGTCTACCGTGTTAGCATTGGTTGTAATCCAATAAGAGCTTAGTAGGTAAGATGTCAACAGAAATGTAGCAACAACAGTAAGTAATGGATGAATAGAAGTTTGAACAAACAGCTGAATATTTATCTTTTTTTGGGGGGAGATATGTTTTAGTCTAAAGGTGTCTTGGTGCTAGAAACGGTTGAATTGACCGTGGCTGGGTCGTTAGTAATGACATAATGGTGGTTCCTTCGATGTCCATTACCTACAGTACAGGGAGATACTCATGAATGTTTAAACAGACCTGTGAGAGGTGTGACTTACCCTGCAACAGAGACCTAGTCAGAACCACTCTGGATATCTGTAATCAGGATCTATAACCTTATACTGTTCCTCTGGGTCCGTCAGGTGTGACTGGAAATACCATCTACTACTGTCCTGTAGCTCCTCTCTCTACTGCTGTCCTGTAGCTCCTCTCTCTACTGCTGTCCTGTAGCTGCTCTCTCTCTACTGCTGTCCTGTAGCTCCTCTCTCTACTGCTGTCCTGTAGCTCCTCTCTCTCCTACTGTCCTGTAGCTGCTCTCTCTCTCTCCTGCTGTCCTGTAGCTGCTCTCTCTCTCTCCTGCTGTCCTGTAGCTCCTCTCTCTCCTGCTGTCCTGTAGCTCCTCTCTCTCTACTGCTGTCCTGTAGCTCTCTCTCTCTACTGCTGTCCTGTAGCTCCTCTCTCTCTCTCTGTCCTGTAGCTCCTGCTGTCCTGTAGCTCCTCCTGCTCTCTCTCTCTACTGCTGTCCTGTAGCTCTGCTGTCCTGTAGCTCTCTCTCTCTCCTACTGCTGTCCTGTAGCTCTCTCTCTCTCTCTACTGCTGTCCTGTAGCTGCTCTCTCTCTCTCTGCTGTCCTGTAGCTGCTCTCTCTCTCTCCTGCTGTCCTGTAGCTGCTCTCTCTCCTGCTGTCCTGTAGCTGCTCTCTCTCTCTCTCCTGCTGTCCTGTAGCTGCTCTCTCTCTCTCTGCTGTCCTGTAGCTGCTCTCTCTCTCCTGCTGTCCTGTAGCTGCTCTCTCTCTCTCCTGCTGTCCTGTAGCTCCTCTCTCTCTCTGCTGTCCTGTAGCTCATTCTCTCTCTCTCTGCTGTCCTGTAGCTCATTCTCTCTCTCTACTGCTGTCCTGTAGCTCCTCTCTCTCTCTACTGCTGTCCTGTAGCTCCTCTCTCTACTACTGTCCTGTAGCTGCTCTCTCTCTCTCTACTGTCCTGTAGCTGCTCTCTCTCTCCTGCTGTCCTGTAGCTGCTCTCTCTCTCTCCTGCTGTCCTGTAGCTGCTCTCTCTCTCTCCTGCTGTCCTGTAGCTGCTCTCTCTCTCTCCTGCTGTCCTGTAGCTGCTCTCTCTCTCTCTGCTGTCCTGTAGCTGCTCTCTCTCTCTCTCCTGCTGTCCTGTAGCTGCTCTCTCTCTCTCCTGCTGTCCTGTAGCTCTCTCTCTCTCTCTGCTGTCCTGTAGCTCTCTCTCTCTCTCTCTGCTGTCCTGTAGCTCCTCTCTCTCTCTCCTGCTGTCCTGTAGCTCCTCCTCTCTCTACTGCTGTCCTGTAGCTCCTCCTCTCTCTCTACTGCTGTCCTGTAGCTCCTCCTCTCTCTCTACTGCTGTCCTGTAGCTCCTCCTCTCTCTCTACTGCTGTCCTGTAGCTCCTCTCTCTCTCTACTGCTGTCCTGTAGCTCCTCCTCTCTCTCTACTGCTGTCCTGTAGCTCCTCCTCTCTCTCTCTACTGCTGTCCTGTAGCTCCTCCTCTCTCTCTACTGCTGTCCTGTAGCTCCTCCTCTCTCTCTACTGCTGTCCTGTAGCTCCTCCTCTCTCTCTACTGCTGTCCTGTAGCTCCTCCTCTCTCTCTACTGCTGTCCTGTAGCTGCTGTCCTGTAGCTCCTCTCTCTCTCTACTGCTGTCCTGTAGCTCCTCCTCTCTCTCTACTGCTGTCCTGTAGCTCCTCCTCTCTCTCTGCTGTCCTGTAGCTCCTCCTCTCTCTCTCTGCTGTCCTGTAGCTCCTGCTGTCCTGTAGCTCCTCCTCTCTCTCTACTGCTGTCCTGTAGCTCCTCCTCTCTCTCTCTACTGCTGTCCTGTAGCTCCTCCTCTCTCTCTACTGCTGTCCTGTAGCTCCTCCTCTCTCCTGCTGTCCTGTAGCTCCTCCTCTCTCTCTACTGCTGTCCTGTAGCTCTCTCTCTCTCTCTACTGCTGTCCTGTAGCTCCTCCTCCTCTCTCTACTGCTGTCCTGTAGCTGCTCCTCTCTCTCTCTCTCCTGCTGTCCTGTAGCTCCTCCTCTCTCTCTACTGCTGTCCTGTAGCTCCTCCTCTCTCTCTACTGCTGTCCTGTAGCTCCTCCTCTCTCTCTGCTGTCCTGTAGCTCCTCCTCTCTCTCTACTGCTGTCCTGTAGCTCCTCCTCTCTCTCTCTACTGCTGTCCTGTAGCTCCTCCTCTCTCTCTCTACTGCTGTCCTGTCTCCTCCTCTCTCTCTCTCCTGCTGTCCTGTAGCTCCTCCTCTCTCTCTCTGCTGTCCTGTAGCTCCTCCTCTCTCTCTCTCTACTGCTGTCCTGTAGCTCCTCCTCTCTCTCTCTACTGCTGTCCTGTAGCTCCTCCTCTCTCTCTCTACTGCTGTCCTGTAGCTCCTCCTCTCTCTCTCCTGCTGTCCTGTAGCTCCTCCTCTCTCTCTCTACTGCTGTCCTGTAGCTCCTCCTCCTCTCTCTCTACTGCTGTCCTGTAGCTCCTCCTCTCTCTCTCTACTGCTGTCCTGTAGCTCCTCCTCTCTCTCTCTACTGCTGTCCTGTAGCTCCTCCTCTCTCTCTCTACTGCTGTCCTGTAGCTCTCCTCCTCTCTCTCTACTGCTGTCCTGTAGCTGCTCCTCCTCTCTCTCTACTGCTGTCCTGTAGCTGCTCCTCTCTCTCTCTACTGCTGTCCTGTAGCTCCTCCTCTCTCTCTACTGCTGTCCTGTAGCTCCTCCTCTCTCTCTACTGCTGTCCTGTAGCTCCTCCTCTCTCTCTACTGCTGTCCTGTCCTCCTCTCTCTCTCTACTGCTGTCCTGTAGCTCCTCCTCTCTCTCTACTGCTGTCCTGTAGCTCCTCCTCTCTCTCTCTACTGCTGTCCTGTAGCTCCTCCTCTCTCTCTCTACTGCTGTCCTGTAGCTGCTGTCCTGTAGCTCCTCCTCTCTCTCTCTACTGCTGTCCTGTAGCTCCTCCTCTCTCTCTACTGCTGTCCTGTAGCTCCTCCTCTCTCTCTCTACTGCTGTCCTGTAGCTCCTCCTCTCTCTCTCTACTGCTGTCCTGTAGCTCCTCCTCTCTCTCTCTACTGCTGTCCTGTAGCTCCTCCTCTCTCTCTCTACTGCTGTCCTGTAGCTCCTCTCTCTCTCTACTGCTGTCCTGTAGCTCCTCCTCTCTCTCTCTACTGCTGTCCTGTAGCTCCTCCTCTCTCTCTCTACTGCTGTCCTGTAGCTCCTCCTCTCTCTCTCTACTGCTGTCCTGTAGCTCCTCCTCTCTCTCTACTGCTGTCCTGTAGCTCCTCCTCTCTCTGCTGTCCTGTAGCTCCCTCTCTCTACTGCTGTCCTGTAGCTCCTCCTCTCTCTCTACTGCTGTCCTGTAGCTCCTCCTCTCTCTCTCTACTGCTGTCCTGTAGCTCCTCTGTCTCTCTCTACTGCTGTCCTGCTCCTCCTCTCTCTCTACTGCTGTCCTGTAGCTCCTCCTCTCTCTCTACTGCTGTCCTGTAGCTCCTCCTCTCTCTCTACTGCTGTCCTGTAGCTCCTCCTCTCTCTCTACTGCTGTCCTGTAGCTCCTCCTCTCTCTCTCTACTGCTGTCCTGTAGCTCCTCCTGCTCTCTCCCTGACCTCTACTGCTGTCCTGTAGCTCCTCCTCTCTCTCTCTACTGCTGTCCTGTAGCTCCTCCTCTCTCTCTACTGCTGTCCTGTAGCTCCTCCTCTGTCTCTCTACTGCTGTCCTGTAGCTCCTCCTCTCTCTACTGCTGTCCTGTAGCTCCTCCTCTCTCTCTACTGCTGTCCTGTAGCTCCTCCTCTCTCTCTACTGCTGTCCTGTAGCTCCTCCTCTCTCTCTACTGTCCTGTAGCTCCTCCTCTCTCTCCTGCTGTCCTGTAGCTCCTCCTCTCTCTGTCGTGTAGCTTGCCTCAACATAGTGAAAGCCTCTCCTCTCCCTCCAGGTAGTCCTGCAGAGTTGTGCCAGCTCCGTGCAGGTGATGAGATAGTGTCTGTTGTCCACAGGGTGGCAGAGATGAGCCACAGCCAGTGGAAGGGCATGATGACCTCCGCCCTGCAGAAAGGCAGTCTCACCATGGATGTACAGCTATGGTAACAACGGTGTGAGACTCCCCCTGACCTGCTGGGAGCTCTGTTTGTCCCTCACCACTTCCCCCTGACCTGCTGGGAGCTCTGTTTGTCCCTCACCACTTCCCCCTGACCTGCTGGGAGCTCTGTTTGTCCCTCACCACTTCCCCCCCTGACCTGCTGGGAGCTCTGTTTGTCCCTCACCACTTCCCCCTGACCTGCTGGGAGCTCTGTTTGTCCCTCACCACTCCCCCCTGACCTGCTGGGAGCTCTGTTTGTCCCTCACCACTGACCTGCTGGGAGCTCTGTTTGTCCCTCACCACTCTCCCCCTGACCTGCTGGGAGCTCTGTTTGTCCCTCACCACTTCCCCCTGACCTGCTGGGAGCTCTGTTTGTCCTCACCACTTTCCCCCTGACCTGCTGGGAGCTCTGTTTGTCCCTCACCACTCTCTGTTTGTCCCTCACCACTTTCCCCCTGACCTGCTGGGAGCTCTGTTTGTCCCTCACCACTTCCCCCTGACCTGCTGGGAGCTCTGTTTGTCCCTCACCACTTCCCCCTGACCTGCTGGGAGCTCTGTTTGTCCCTCACCACTTCCCCCTGACCTGCTGGGAGCTCTGTTTGTCCCTCACCACTCCCCCCCTGACCTGCTGGGAGCTCTGTTTGTCCCTCACCACTCCCCCCTGACCTGCTGGGAGCTCTGTTTGTCCCTCACCACTCCCCCTGACCTGCTGGGAGCTCTGTTTGTCCCTCACCACTCCCCCCTGACCTGCTGGGAGCTCTGTTTGTCCCTCACCACTTCCCCCTGACCTGCTGGGAGCTCTGTTTGTCCCTCACCACTTCCCCCTGACCTGCTGGGAGCTCTGTTTGTCCCTCACCACTTCCCCCTGACCTGCTGGGAGCTCTGTTTGTCCCTCACCACTCCCCCTGACCTGCTGGGAGCTCTGTTTGTCCCTCACACTTCCCCCTGACCTGCTGGGAGCTCTGTTTGTCCCTCACCACTTCCCCCCTGACCTGCTGGGAGCTCTGTTTGTCCCTCACCACTTCCCCCTGACCTGCTGGGAGCTCTGTTTGTCCCTCACCACTTCCCCCTGACCTGCTGGGAGCTCTGTTTGTCCCTCACCACTTCCCCCTGACCTGCTGGGAGCTCTGTTTGTCCCTCACCACTCCCCCTGACCTGCTGGGAGCTCTGTTTGTCCCTCACCACTTCCCCCTGACCTGCTGGGAGCTCTGTTTGTCCCTCACCACTCCCCTGACCTGCTGGGAGCTCTGTTTGTCCCTCACCACTCCCCCCCTGACCTGCTGGGAGCTCTGTTTGTCCCTCACCACCCCCTGACCTGCTGGGAGCTCTGTTTGTCCCTCACCACTCCCCCCTGACCTGCTGGGAGCTCTGTTTGTCCCTCACCACTCCCCCTGACCTGCTGGGAGCTCTGTTTGTCCCTCACCACTCCCCCCTGACCTGCTGGGAGCTCTGTTTGTCCCTCACCACTTCCCCCTGACCTGCTGGGAGCTCTGTTTGTCCCTCACCACTTCCCCCTGACCTGCTGGGAGCTCTGTTTGTCCTCACCACTCCCCCTGACCTGCTGGGAGCTCTGTTTGTCCCTCACCACTCCCCCTGACCTGCTGGGAGCTCTGTTTGTCCCTCACCACTCCCCCTGACCTGCTGGGAGCTCTGTTTGTCCCTCACCACTTCCCCCTGACCTGCTGGGAGCTCTGTTTGTCCCTCACCACTTCCCCCTGACCTGCTGGGAGCTCTGTTTGTCCCTCACCACTTCCCCCCTGACCTGCTGGGAGCTCTGTTTGTCCTCACCACTTCCCCCCTGACCTGCTGGGAGCTCTGTTTGTCCTCACCACTTCCCCCTGACCTGCTGGGAGCTCTGTTTGTCCCTCACCACTCCCCCTGACCTGCTGGGAGCTCTGTTTGTCCCTCACCACTCCCCCCCCGACCTGCTGGGAGCTCTGTTTGTCCCTCACCACTTCCCCCTGACCTGCTGGGAGCTCTGTTTGTCCCTCACCACTTCCCCCTGACCTGCTGGGAGCTCTGTTTGTCCCTCACCACTTCCCCCTGACCTGCTGGGAGCTCTGTTTGTCCTCACCACTTCCCCCTGACCTGCTGGGAGCTCTGTTTGTCCCTCACCACTCCCCCTGACCTGCTGGGAGCTCTGTTTGTCCCTCACCACTCCCCCTGACCTGCTGGGAGCTCTGTTTGTCCCTCACCACTCCCCCTGACCTGCTGGGAGCTCTGTTTGTCCCTCACCACTCCCCCTGACCTGCTGGGAGCTCTGTTTGTCCCTCACCACTCCCCCTGACCTGCTGGGAGCTCTGTTTGTCCCTCACCACTCCCCCTGACCTGCTGGGAGCTCTGTTTGTCCCTCACCACTTCCCCCCCCTGGGAGCTCTGTTTGTCCCTCACCACTTCCCCCTGACCTGCTGGGAGCTCTGTTTGTCCCTCACCACTCCCCCTGACCTGCTGGGAGCTCTGTTTGTCCCTCACCACTTCCCCCTGACCTGCTGGGAGCTCTGTTTGTCCCTCACCACTTCCCCCTGACCTGCTGGGAGCTCTGTTTGTCCCTCACCACTTCCCCCCTGACCTGCTGGGAGCTCTGTTTGTCCCTCACCACTCTCCCCCTGACCTGCTATGAGCTCTGTTTGTCCCTCACCACTTCCCCCTGACCTGCTGGGTGCTCTGTTTGTCCCTCACCACTTCCCCCCCCCCTGACCTGCTGGGAGCTCTGTTTGTCCCTCACCACTTCCCCCCCCTGACCTGCTGGGAGCTCTGTTTGTCCCTCACCACTTCCCCCTGACCTGCTGGGAGCTCTGTTTGTCCCTCACCAAATCTCCCCCTGACCTGCTGGGAGCTGTTTGTCCCTCACCACTCCCCCCTGACCTGCTGGGAGCTCTGTTTGTCCCTCACCACTTTCCCCCTGACCTGCTGGGAGCTCTGTTTGTCCCTCACCACTTCCCCCTGACCTGCTGGGAGCCTGTTTGTCCCTCACCACTTCCCCCTGACCTGCTGGGAGCTCTGTTTGTCCCTCACCACTTCCCCCTGACCTGCTGGGAGCTCTGTTTGTCCCTCACCACCCCCCCTGACCTGCTAAAAGAAGCCCCTGACCTGCTCCCCCACCACTGACCTGCTGGGAGCTCTGTTTGTCCCTCACCACTCCCCCTGACCTGCTGGGAGCTCTGTTTGTCCCTCACCACTCCCCCCTGCTGAGCCTGTTTGTCCCTCACCACTCCCCCCCTGCTATGAGCTTGTCTGTTTGTCCCTCACCACTCCCCCCTGACCTGCTATGAGCTCTGTTTGTCCCTCACCACTCCCCCCTGACCTGCTATGAGCTCTGTTTGTCCCTCACCACTCCCCCCTGACCTGCTATGAGCTCTGTTTGTCCCTCACCACTCCCCCCCTGACCTGCTGGCTCTGTTTGTCCCTCACCACTCCCCCTGACCTGCTATGAGCTCTGTTTGTCCCTCACCACTCCCCCCCTGACCTGCTATGAGCTCTGTTTGTCCCTCACCACCTCCCCCCTGACCTGCTGAGCTCTGTTTGTCCCTCTGTTTGTCCCTCACCACTCCCCCCTGACCTGCTATGAGCTCTGGGAGCTCTGTTTTTGTCCCTCACCACTTCCCCTGACCTGCTGGGAGCTCTGTTTGTCCCTCACCACTCCCCCCTGACCTGCTGGGAGCTCTGTTTGTCCCTCACCACTCCCCCCCTGACCTGCTGGGAGCTCTGTTTGTCCCTCACCACTCCCCCTGACCTGCTGGGAGCTCTGTTTGTCCCTCACCACTCCCCCCCCCCTGACCTGCTGGGAGCTCTGTTTGTCCCTCACCACTCCCCCCTGCTGAGCTCTGTTTGTCCCTGACCTGCTATGAGCTCTGTTTGTCCCTCACCACTCCCCCCTGACCTGCTGGGAGCTCTGTTTGTCCCTCACCACTCCCCCCTGACCTGCTGGGAGCTCTGTTTGTCCCTCACCACTCCCCCCTGACCTGCTGGGAGCTCTGTTTGTCCCTCACCACTCCCCCCCCCCCTGACCTGCTGGGGCTCTGTTTGTCCCTCACCACTCCCCCTGACCTGCTGGGAGCTCTGTTTGTCCCTCACCACTTCTCCCCCTGACCTGCTGGGAGCTCTGTTTGTCCCTCACCACTCCCCCCTGACCTGCTGGGAGCTCTGTTTGTCCCTCACCACTTCCCCCTGACCTACTATGAGCTCTGTTTGTCCCTCACCACTTCCCCCTGACCTGCTATGAGCTCTGTTTGTCCCTCACCACTTCCCCCTGACCTGCTATGAGCTCTGTTTGTCCCTCACCACTTCCCCCTGACCTGCTGGGAGCTCTGTTTGTCCCTCACCACTCCCTCCCCCCCCCCTGACCTGCTGGGAGCTCTGTTTGTCCCTCACCACTCTCCCCCCCTGACCTGCTATGAGCTCTGTTTGTCCCTCACCACTTCCCCCTGACCTGCTGGGAGCTCTGTTTGTCCCTCACCACTTCCCCCCCTGACCTGCTGGGAGCTCTGTTTGTCCCTCACCACTCCCCCACCACCACCTGCTGGGAGCTCTGTTTGTCCCTCACTCACCACCCCCCCCCGACCTGCTGGGAGCTCTGTTTGTCCCTCACCACTCCCCCCACCCCCTGACCTGCTATGAGCTCTGTTTCTGTGTGTCCCTCACCACCTCTCCCTGGCCTGCTGGGAGCTCTGTTTGTCACTTGCCTTCCTGTAGTGTCTACTGATTTTGTGAATCAATGTTTGTAAACCCTTTGTGGGACCGGGCCTGTCTTGTGACGGACTGGGTCAGAGGCCCTGTGGGACCGGGCCTCGATCATCCATCTGACCAGTGGTGTTCTGACACTTACAGGTCCAACTGATACCAGTGGAGATGCAACGATGGTGAAACTGGCCCAGATCAACGGACAAGAGGTCAATGTGTGACACTTTTTTTTCATACAATCAGTGTTGACATCTCTAACGCATTTACTGACATGATTTGAGTGATGAAGGAAACGGGTTCCAAAAACATCCGAATAATGTAAATCTCTGTGTCTTTTCCCTTCTTAGGGGGTGACCTCTAAGAGCAGGAAGGGAGGTTTTCAGGACGATCCTCTGACTGTCCGAAGTAAAGGTAATGAATGAATTGACTGGGACTTGACAGTGCCTTCAGGAAGTATTCACACCCCTTGACTTGGTCCACATTTTGTTAGTCTGAATTTAAAATGGATAAAAATAGAGGTTTTATGTCACAGGCCGACACAATACCCCATAATGTCAGTGTAATTATGTTTTGAGATTTTTTTTGTTGAAATTCATAAAATAAAATAATTGCTGTAGTGACTTTGGTCAATAACTATTCAATCCTTTTGTTATGGCCTAAATACTATGTGCGATTAGTGATTTTTAACATGAAAAAAATAAATAATCACCACCTCTCTGTACCCCGCTCATACAATTCTAAGGTCCCTCGGTTAAACAGTGCATTCCAAACACAGATTCAACCACAAAGACCAGGGAGGTTTTCCAATGCCTCCTAAAAGAAGGGCACCGATTGGTAGATGGGTAAACATTAAATAAAAGCAGACATTGAATATCCCTTTGAGGTGAAGTTATTCATTACACTTTGGATGGTGTATCAATACACCCAGTCACTACAAAGATACAGGCGTCCTTCCTAACTCAGTTGCCAGAGAGGAAGGAAACCACTCAGTGATTTCACCATGAGGCCAATGGTGACTTTAGAACAGTTTGAGGTTAATGGCTGTGACAGGAGACAACTGAGGATGGATCAACATGGTTGTTACTCCACAATACTAACCTACAGTAAATGACGGAGGGAAGAGAAGGAAGTCTGTATAGAATAAAAAAATAATATTAAACATGAAACAAAAATGACGACAAATAATGAATTTATTATCCTGAATACAAAGTTATGTTTGGGACACATCAGACTTCCGCTCTCCATATGTTCAAGCATAGAGGGGGCTGCATCATGTTATGGGTATGCTTGTCATCAGCAAGGGCTTTTAAAAAAATCAATTATAAAAAGAAACAATGGCGCTAAGCACAGGCAAAATCCGAGAGGGAAAGCTGATCATCTGCTTCCACCAGACACTGAGAGGAACAATTTTCCACATGACAACGTAAGGCCAAATGTAGACGGGAGTTGCTTACCAAGGCGGAATGTTCCGGACTAGCTTAAAGTTTTGACTTAAATCAGCTGGAAAATATATGGCAAGACTTAAATGATTGTCTAGCAATGATCAACAACCAGCTTGAATTTAAATAATGTACATATATATTGTGAAATCCAAGTGTGTAACTCTCTTAGACTCACAGCTGTAATCGCTGCCAAAGGTGACTCCCTAACATGAATTGACTCAGGGGTGTGAATACTTACGGAAATTAGATTACTGCAATACATTTACAAACATTTCTAAAAACACTTTGTCATTGTGTGTGTGTGTGTGTGTGTGTGTGTGTGTGTGTGTGTGGGATCTATTTAGTCAACTTTGAATTCAGGCTGTAACACAACAAAATGTGGAATAAGTCCAGGAGTATGAATACGTTGAAGACTATGTATCTTGAAATGACTGAAGATTTTTTTTTTCAGTTTCCTGGTAGTTCCCGGATGTTACTCTACGGAAACTCAGTTACTCTCTCACTTCCTCTTCTCTTTCACACTTCCTGTTTCCCCTCTGTGTAGAACATGATCTGATTGTTTTGAAAACCCAGAAAAGGAGAGCAGAGTTCTTTAATCAGGAAGGTAACAGTCAATGTTAATGTCTGTCGCCAGGCTTTGTTGTTGGCTGGGGCTTGTTGGTTTATATTCAATTAGTCATTAAGACGTTTATGCATTTGCTTTGTAGATTAAATCAACTCGGGCGATTGCTTGTTTGTGCTCGAATCTGCTGCTCATATATATTTAACACAAATATAAATGCAATGATTTTAGTTCATATAAGGAAATCAAATTCATTAGGCCCTAATTGATGGATTTCAAATGACTGGGAATACAGAGATGGTTTTGTTGGTCACATAGACCTTATCTATAGCTGGAGACGGGACCTCTCCTGGTTACCCAGTCTGCTCCTGGTTACCCAGTCTGCTCCTGGTTACCCAGTCTGCTCCTGGTTACCCAGTCTGCTCCTGGTTACCCAGTCTGCTCCTGGTTACCCAGTCTGCTCCTGGTTACCCAGTCTGCTCCTGGTTACCCAGTCTGCTCCTGGTTACCCAGTCTGCTCCTGGTTACCCAGTCTGCTCCTGGTTACCCAGTCTGTTCCTGTAGCTGGCAGTGTCATAATGTAGTTTTTTTCCCCTCAGCCTCACCAGGAGTCAGCTCTATGGTCTACCTGTGTGGTGAGTGTGTGTGTGTGTGTGTGTCAGCCTCACCAGGAGTCAGCTCTATGGTCTACCTGTGTGGTGAGTGTGTGTGTGTGTGTTCAACCTCACCAGGAGTCAGCTCTATGGTCTACCTGTGTGGTGAGTGTGTGGTGAGTGTGTGGTCAGTGTGGTGTGTGAGTGTGTGTGTGTGTGTGTTCAGCCTCACCAGGAGTCAGCTCTATGGTCTACCTGTGTGGTGTGGTGTGTGTGTGTGTGTGTGTGTGTGTGTTTCAGCCTCACCAGGAGTCAGCTCTATGGTCTACCTGTGTGGTGAGTGTGTGTTCAGCCTCACCAGGAGTCAGCTCTATGGTCTACCTGTGTGGTGAGTGTGTGTGTGTGTGTTCAACCTCACCAGGAGTCAGCTCTATGGTCTACCTGTGTGGTGAGTGTGTGTGTTCAACCTCACCAGGAGTCAGCTCTATGGTCTACCTGTGTGGTGAGTGTGTGTGTGTGTTCAGCCTCACCAGGAGTCAGCTCTATGGTCTACCTGTGTGGTGAGTGTGTGTTCAGCCTCACCAGGAGTCAGCTCTATGGTCTACCTGTGTGGTGTGTGTGTGTGTGTGGTGTGTGTGAGTGTTCAGCCTCACCAGGAGTCAGCTCTATGGTCTACCTGTGTGGTGTGGAGTGTGTGTTCAACCTCACCAGGAGTCAGCTCTATGGTCTACCTGTGTGGTGGGTGTGTGTGTTTCAGCCTGGAGTCAGCTGGTCTACCTGTGTGTGTTCAGCCTCACCAGGAGTCAGCTCTATGGTCTACCTGTGTGGTGTGTGTGTGTGTTCAGCCTCACCAGGAGTCAGCTCTATGGTCTACCTGTGTGGTGAGTGTGTCACCAGGAGTCAGCTCTATGGTCTACCTGTTGGTGTGTGTGTGTGTGTGTGTTCAGCCTCACCAGGAGTCAGCTCTATGGTCTACCTGTGTGGTGAGTGTGTGTGTGTGTGTTCAGCCTCACCAGGAGTCAGCTCTATGGTCTACCTGTGTGGTGTGTGTGTGTGTGTGTTCAGCCTCACCAGGAGTCAGCTCTATGGTCTACCTGTGTGGTGAGTGTGTTGTGTTCAGCCTCACCAGGAGTCAGCTCTATGGTCTACCTGTGTGGTGTGTGTGTTCAGCCTCACCAGGAGTCAGCTCTATGGTCTACCTGTGTGGTGTGTGTGTGTGTCAGCCTCACCAGGAGTCAGCTCTATGGTCTACCTGTGTGTGTGTGTGTGTGTGTTCAACCCTCACCAGGAGTCAGCTCTATGGTCTACCTGTGTGGTGAGTGTGCTGTGTGATTGTGTGTGTTCAGCCTCACCAGGAGTCAGCTGTATGGTCTAGCTGATTGGCGCTGTGGTTTGAGATCATTCAGAAGGCTCTTGGGTCCTGGGTTTGCAGTGTTCTCTGATTCACCCAGAAGGCTCTATTGGGTCCTTGGTTTGCAGTGTGCTCTGATTTACAGAAGGCCAGTGTTCTCTGATTCACCCAGAAGGCTCTATTGGGTCCTTGGTTTGCAGTGCTCTGATTTACCCAGAAGGCTCTATTGGGTCCTTGGTTTGCAGTGTTCTCTGATTCACCCAGAAGGCTCTATTGGGTCCTTGGTTTGCAGTGTCTCTGATTCACCCAGAAGGCTCTATTGGGTCCTTGGTTTGCAGTGTTCTCTGATTCACCCAGAAGGCTCTATTGGGTCCTTGGTTTGCAGTGCTCTGATTCAGAAGGCTCTATTGGGTCCTTGGTTTGCAGTGCTCTCTGATTCACCCAGAAGGCTCTATTGGGTCCTTGGTTTGCAGTGCTCTGATTTACCCAGAAGGCTCTATTGGGTCCTTGGTTTGCAGTGCTCTGATTTACCCAGAAGGCTCTATTGGGTCCTTGGTTTGCAGTGCTATTAAATCATAAATAGAATGATGATAAATGTGGTGATATTATAAGTGAGCCCGATTTGGGGAAACATTTATTCTCACATTGGCTGACTGTTAAAACACTCTCTCTCCCCCTCTCTCTCTCTGTTAGGAGGATCGGCGTCGGCGATATCTGATGTAAGTCATAGGAACAAGATGGGGGAACACTGGCTCTTAAGGGTGTGTGTGTTGTGACTGAGTATTGGGGGATTGGGTGATGGGGGTGTTGTGACTGAGTATTGGGGGGGGTTGGTATTGTGACTGAGGATTGGGTGATGGGGGTGTTGTGACTGAGTATTGGGGGACGGTGTGAAGGGTAATATTCTGGGATGTCCTCTAGCTCCAGGTGCCGTCCCTCAGCACCTCCCCCTCCAGTTGGTCCTGGGACTCCGAGGAAGAGAGGAGGAGGCAGGAGAAGTGGCAGGAGGAGCAGGAGCGCCTCCTACAGGTCAGGAAGACGCAAATACCACTTAGCCTGGAAGCACACTGAGCAAATGCCACTTAGCCTGGAAGCACACTGAGCAAATACCACTTAGCCTGGAACCACACTGAGCAGATGCCACTTAGCCTGTAACCACACTGAGCAAATACCACTTAGCCTGGAACCACACTGAGCAGATGCCACTTAGCCTGTAACCACACTGAGCAAATACCACTTAGCTGGAACCACACTGAGCAACCACAGCCTGGAACCACACTGAGCAAATGCCACTGCCACACTGAGCAAATACCCTTAGCCTGGAACCACACTGAGCAGATGCCACTTAGCCTGTAACCACACTGAGCAAATACCACTTAGCTGGAACCACACTGAGCAGATGCCACTTAGCCTGGAACCACACTGAGCAGATGCCACTGATCTTTGACTTCAGTGATTCAGTGTGGAGCTGCTTCCATTGGACCTGTTCGTGCCCCATGTCTGTTATGATAAATAACCAATTCTGGGCTAAACTTACCCGTAGTCTGAGGGAACTGATTGGACAGTTGTCTTGTGTGATGTTGTACAGGAGAAGTACCGTCAGGACCAGGAGAGACTGGATGCTGAGTGGCAACAGGCCCAGGAGGAGGCAGGGGTGGAGGGATACAGGCAGGCTGAGGTGACCCCTGATCCTCTACCGCCCAGATGCATCGTGGGATATGTAGTCCCTTGTGTCAAATCATCCACACCGAACATGGAGAGCTCAGGAGACATGACCAATGGGATTGCTGGCCTTGCCAGTCCTCAGCCAGCCTTGAGCCAGCCCATGCCTTCTGTTGCCCATGTGGCATCCAATCAAAAGGAAGTTGTTTCGGACGGGAGAAGGGAGGAGCCTGAAGTGGCAGAAGGAGATAATTGGTGAGGAAGACCACACCTTGGTTATTATTTAGTTCTGGTGATGTTTAAACCCTCTGCCCGGTGGCACTTACGGCCCTGTTCAAGAGAATCAAATCCTTGATGCATTGTGGGTCAATTGTGACTGACTTATCTACAAATATTGACTAGTTTATGATTTCAAGGTGATTTGTGGACCAGTCAGTCACAACCTTGCTGGCTGCTGTCTAGAAATTGACTCTGCTGTGATTGTCCTCTCGCCCTCTCTGTCCTCTCGCCCTCTGTCCTCTCGCCCTCTGTCCTCTCGCCCTCTGTCCTCTCGCCCTCTGTCCTCTCGCCCTCTGTCCTCTCGCCCTCTCGCCCTGTCCTCTCGCCCTGTCCTCTCGCCCTGTCCTCTCGCCTTCTCTCCCTGTCCTGGCTGCCTCCTCTGCTGCCTCTGCCTCCAGGTCTGGGGACTCCTATGGTTTCACCCAGCTATCTATAGCTGACAGGTCAGTCAGTACTAGAGACTCCTATGATTTCACCAAGCTAGGGGGCTTGGGAGTGCACCTTTGTGATGACAAACTGTAAATGAATCGTGTGATTTGTATGACTAGTTGTGCTCAGTGTTTGTATGTGTGAGTACTGCAGGGTGTTGTCTTGTATAACCTTACAGACTTGTGTGTGTGTGTGAGTACTGCAGGGTGTTGTATAACCTGACTTGTGTGTTTGTTGATCAGGATGAAATCCAGGTCCTCCCCATCGTTGGAGGGTTTCCACAGACAGGAGGTGAAAGGTCAGACTCTGCTGTTGACTGTCCCTCTGTTTAATGAGTGGCTCCCCATTCCAAACCCAGCCTTGATGTTGATGCACTTTACACCATGTTGGTCAAATCTAACCAGGCCTCATTTACCCGAGACCCAGGGGGACAGGGGTGGGTAATGACACTAACCAGCCCTCTCATTTACCCTAGGCCCAGGGAGACAGGGGTGGGTAATGACACTAACCAGGCCTCTCATTTACCCTAGGCCCAGGGAGACAGGGGTGGGTAATGACTCTAACCAGTCCTCTCATTTACCCTAGGCCCAGGGAGACAGGGGTGGGTAATGACTCTAACCAGGCCTCATTTACCCTAGGCCCAGGGAGACAGGGGTGGGTAATGACTCTAACCAGTCCTCTCATTTACCCTAGGCCCAGGGAGACAGGGGTGGGTAATGACACTAACCAGTCCTCATTTACCCTAGGCCCAGGGAGACAGGGGTGGGTAATGACACTAACCAGTCCTCTCATTTACCCTAGGCCCAGGGAGACAGGGGTGGGTAATGACACTAACCAGCCCTCTCATTTACCCTAGGCCCAGGGAGACAGGGGTGGGTAATGACACTAACCAGCCCTCTCATTTACCCTAGGCCCAGGGAGACAGGGGTGGGTAATGACACTAACCAGTCCTCTCATTTACCCTAGGCCCAGGGAGACAGGGGTGGGTAATGACACTAACCAGCCCTCTCATTTACCCTAGGCCCAGGGAGACAGGGGTGGGTAATGACACTAACCAGCCCTCTCATTTACCCTAGGCCCAGGGAGACAGGGGTGGGTAATGACACTAACCAGTCCTCTCATTTACCCTAGGCCCAGGGAGACAGGGGTGGGTAATGACACTAACCAGCCCTCTCATTTACCCTAGGCCCAGGGAGACAGGGGTGGGTAATGACACTAACCAGTCCTCTCATTTACCCTAGGCCCAGGGAGACAGGGGTGGGTAATGACACTAACCAGTCCTCTCATTTACCCTAGGCCCAGGGAGACAGGGGTGGGTAATGACACTAACCAGTCCTCTCATTTACCCTAGGCCCAGGGAGACAGGGGTGGGTAATGACACTAACCAGCCCTCTCATTTACCCTAGGCCCAGGGAGACAGGGGTGGGTAATGACACTAACCAGCCCTCTCATTTACCTAGGCCCAGGGAGACAGGGGTGGGTAATGACACTAACCAGCCCTCTCATTTACCCTAGGCCCAGGGAGACAGGGGTGGGTAATGACACTAACCAGTCCTCTCATTTACCCTAGGCCCAGGGAGACAGGGGTGGGTAATGACACTAACCAGTCCTCTCATTTACCCTAGGCCCAGGGAGACAGGGGTGGGTAATGACACTAACCAGTCCTCTCATTTACCTAGGCCCAGGGAGACAGGGGTGGGTAATGACACTAACCAGCCCTCTCATTTACCTAGGCCCAGGGAGACAGGGGTGGGTAATGACTCTAACCAGTCCTCTCATTTACCTAGGCCCAGGGAGACAGGGGTGGGTAATGACACTAACCAGCCCTCTCATTTACCCTAGGCCCAGGGGGACAGGGGTGGGTAATGACTCTAACCAGTCCTCTCATTTAGCTGAGGCCCAGGGAGACAGGGGTGGGTAATGACTCTAACCAGTCCTCTCATTTAGCTGGGGCCCAGGGAGACAGGGGTGGGTAATGACTCTAACCAGTCCTCTCATTTAGCTGGGGCCCAGGGAGACAGGGGTGGGTAATGACTCTAACCAGTCCTCTCATTTAGCTGAGGCCCAGGGAGACAGGGGTGGGTAATGACACTAACCAGTCCTCTCATTTAGCTGGGGCCCAGGGAGACAGGGGTGGGTAATGACTCTAACCAGTCCTCTCATTTAGCTGAGGCCCAGGGAGACAGGGGTGGGTAATGACTCTAACCAGTCCTCTCATTTAGCTGGGCCCAGGGAGACAGGGGTGGGTAATGACTCTAACCAGTCCTCTCATTTAGCCGGGCCCAGGGAGACAGGGGTGGGTAATGACTCTAACCAGTCCTCTCATTTACCTGGGCCCAGGGAGACAGGGGTGGGTAATGACTCTAACCAGTCCTCTCATTTAGCCGAGGCCCAGGGAGACAGGGGTGGGTAATGACTCTAACCAGTCCTCTCATTTACCTGAGGCCCAGGGAGACAGGGGTGGGTAATGACTCTAACCAGTCCTCTCATTTAGCTGAGGCCCAGGGAGACAGGGGTGGGTAATGACTCTAACCAGTCCTCTCATTTACCTGAGGGCCCAGGGAGACAGGGGTGGGTAATGACTCTAACCAGTCCTCTCATTTACCCGAGGCCCAGGGAGACAGGGGTGGGTAATGACTCTAACCAGTCCTCTCATTTACCTGAGGCCCAGGGAGACAGGGGTGGGTAATGACTCTAACCAGTCCTCTCATTTACCTGAGGCCCAGGGAGACAGGGGTGGGTAATGACTCTAACCAGTCCTCTCATTTACCTGAGGCCCAGGGAGACAGGGGTGGGTAATGACTCTAACCAGTCCTCTCATTTAGCCGAGGCCCAGGGAGACAGGGGTGGGTAATGACTCTAACCAGTCCTCTCATTTAGCCGAGGCCCAGGGAGACAGGGGTGGGTAATGACTCTAACCAGTCCTCTCATTTAGCCGAGGCCCAGGGTAATGACTCTAACCAGTCCTCTCATTTAGCAGAGGCCCAGGGTAATGACTCTAACCAGTCCTCTCATTTAGCCGAGGCCCAGGGTAATGACTCCTCACCAGTCTGGTGATGGGGTAATGACCTACTAACCAGTCCTCTCATTTAGACAAGGCCCAGGGTCTGACCTTTTTAGGGGTCTTTCTGTACGAACTAATTTGTTTTACTCTAACCAGTCCTCTCATTTATTAGGGCCCAGGAGACAGGGGTGGGTAATGACTTCTAACCAGTCCTCTCATTTAGCCGAGGCCCAGGGTAATGACTCCTCACCTTTCTGACAACAGTGATACGAGGGGTTTGACAACAAACAACCATTGGTCGTTGGAATAATATTGTTCACCAATGGACCAATGCTCAGGAGGGGGTGGTCTGTCAACTTTTTATTGGTCTTTCTGAGGAACCCAGGATTTGTTTTCAACCACACCGTGACTCTGCTCCTGGTTGGTAGGAGGGGCTACCAGGGAGGGGCTGAGGAGGAAGCTTCAACTCCAGGCATGTCCTTAGTAGGGCTGAGACCAACAGATCCTGGACGAGATGAGGAACCAGGAGCTCACAACGCTCCACCTCTGTAGGAGGGGGGCCAATGAGGAGGTAGGAGGGGGGTTGTCAACCAGCTCCAGGGCCAATGAGGAGGTAGGAGGGGGTTGTCAACCAACTAACCGGCGAGGGCCAATGAGGAGGTAGGAGGGGGGGGTTGTCAACCAACTAACCGGCGAGGGCCAATGAGGAGGTAGGAGGGGGGGGTTGTCAACCAACTAACCGGCGAGGGCCTAATGAGGAGGTAGGAGGGGGGGTTGTCAACTAACCAACTATGAGGAGGGGTTGTCACCGGCGAGGGCCAATGAGGAGGTAGGAGGGGGGTTGTCAACCAACTAACCGGCGAGGGCCAATGAGGAGGTAGGAGGGGGGTTGTCAACCCAGTAACCGGAGGTGGTAGGAGGGGGTCAACCCCGGAGTAACCGTAACCGCGAGGACCTATGAAGAGGTAGGAGGGTGTGTGCCATTTGGAACATACCTCTCTCTACGTGACCTGTTATCTGACCTCTCCATCTGACCTCTCGGCAGGTACGACTCTCTGGACAACCTTCCCTCTTCCACCACCCTGCTCTCTAACCCCCAACGCCCCCACTCCTCCCTGGGTTTCGCCGCCCCGTACCGTCCCCCCTCCTCCCGGCACAGCATGAGTGTGGCCCTGGGGGGTTACTCCAACGGGACTCAGAAGCACAGCCCTACCTGGCCCCGCCCCTTCAGCACATCTTCCCCCCCGGCCAACACCGGAGAGGAACCCGTCACCGGCGAATCACGACCCGTCTCACAGCAGCACCACCGGTAATGGACCAATCAGGACTTGTGTTGTATGTTTAAAAGTGCATTTTGAAAGCGTTCCGAGACCTTGACTTTGTTACATTACAGCCTTGTTCAAAAATGGATTAAATCGTTTCTTCCCCCCTCATCAATCTACACACAATACCCCATAATGACATCACAATACCCCATAATGACATCACAATACCCCATAGTGACATCACAATACCCCATAATGACAAACATTTTTTCACATTTATTAAAGATTACACATTTACTTAAGTATTCAGACCCTTTAATCAGGACTTCGTTGAAGGCATCTTTGGCAGCGATTACAGCCTCGTCTTCTTGGGTATGACGAGAGAGCTGTCCCCAGGCCACTGCTGTGTTGTCTTGGCTGTGTGAACTTTCACTCGAGTCAGAGGTCCTGAGCACTTCTCTCCGTTCTTCTTTCCCTCGATCCTGACAAGTGTCTCAGTCCCTGCCGTTGAAAAACATCCTCTCAGTATGATGCTGCCACCACCAAGCTTCACCGTAGGGACGGTGCCAGGTTTCCTACAGATGTGATGCTTGGCGTTCAGGCCAAATAGTTCAATCTTGGTTTCATCAGACCAGAGAATCTTGTTTCTCACGGTCTGAGAGTCCTTTAGGTGCCTTTTGGCAAACTCAGGCTGTCATGTGTCTTTTACTGAGGAGTGGATTCAGTCTGGCCACTCTACCATAAAGGCCTGATTGGTGGAGTGCTGCAGAGATGGTTGTCCTTCTGGAAGGTTCTCCCATCTCCACAGAGGACCTCTGGAGCTCTGTCAGAGTGACCATCGGGTTCTTGGTCACCTCCCTGACCAAGGCCCTTCTCCCCCGATTGCTCAGTTTGGCCGGGCAGCCAGATATAGGAAGATTCTTGGTGGCTCCAAACTTCTTCCATTTAAGAAACGATGGAGGCCACTGTGTTCTTGGAACTTAAATGCTGCAGAATTTGTGGGTACCCTTCCCCAGATCTGTGCCTCGACACAATCCTGTCTCGGAGCTCTACGGACAATTCCTTCGACCTCATGGCTTTGGTTTTTGCTCTGACCTTATAGACAGGTGTCTTTCCAAATCATGTCCAATCTATTTAATTTACCACAGGTGAACTTCCAGTCAACTTGTAGACAGATCTTTAGGATGATCAATAGAAACAGGATGATCTTTAGGATGATCAATAGAAACAGGATGCACCTGAGATCAATTTCAAGTCTCATAGCAAATTGTCTGAATACTTCTGTAAATAAGGTGTTTCTGTGTTTGTCAAGTGTCTAAAAACATGTGTTCACTTTGTCACTATGGGGTCTTGTGATGTCACTATGGGGTCTTGTGATGTCACTATGGGGTCTTGTGATGTCACTATGGGGTCTTGTGATGTCACTATGGGGTCTTGTGATTAGATTGAGGAAGAAATCATGTTGGCAGGCTGTAATGTAACACTGGTTGAAGTCAAGGGGTGTGAACACTTTCCAAATCCACCATCTGAGTTTGAGTGCTGTAGTCTCCTCATACAGTCTGATCCCAGAGAGGAGAATGAGAGCATTAGTAACGAGGATGAATGCATGATTAACAGTCTCAGGAACGGAACGGGCTTCATGCATATACAATAAGTCATCATAATACATTAGACACAAGGGACTTTGTGAAAATAAAAACCCAATTTCAGTTTTATCTTCCTGGTGAACTTGTAGCTCATCGTCCAGCCGTATACCAAGGCATTTGTAGGAGGACCTTTTCAATGGCTGTTCCCCCAGACCTTGTCTGGTCCCTCTGATCCCCCTCTCTCTCATCTTACCCCCAGACCTTGTGGATCAGTCTGGTCCCTCTGATCCCCTTCTCTCTCATCTTACCCCCAGACCTTGTAGATCAGTCTGGTCCCTCTGAGCCCCTTCTCTCTCATCTTACCCCCAGACCTTGTAGATCAGTCTGGTCCCTCTGAGCCCCTTCTCTCTCATCTTACCCCCAGACCTTGTAGATCAGTCTGGTCCCTCTGAGCCCCTTCTCTCTCATCTTACCCCCAGACCTTGTAGATCAGTCTGGTCCCTCTGATCCCCTTCTCTCTCATCTTACCACTAGACCTTGTGGATCAGTCTGGTCCCTCTGAGCCCCTTCTCTCTCATCTTACCACTAGACCTTGTGGATCAGTCTGGTCCCTCTGATCCCCTTCTCTCTCATCTTACCACCAGACCTTGTGGATCAGTCTGGTCCCTCTGATCCCCTTCTCTCTCATCTTACCACCAGACCTTGTGGATCAGTCTGGTCCCTCTGATCCCCCTCTCATCCTGTTTGTTCCTGTTCCCTCTCTCCCTCCAGAGTGCTGACTTCTCGTCAGGTGTGTTCAGTGTGTGTGTGTCCTATGGGCAGAGGGGCTGCCATGGTCATTGAGACCCTGAACCTCTGCTTCCACCTGGCCTGTTTTCAGGTGAGTCTGGTCTGGACCTCCATTCACCTGGTTGGAGGAGAGGTCCTCTACAAAACCTGTCAGCACACTCAATCACCCTTCACAGCATGTGCTAATGGGCACTGTGACTGACTGACTGGCTTCACCTGGGCACTGTAGCTGGCTGACTGACTGGCTTCACCTGGGCACTGTAGCTGGCTGACTGACTGGCTTCACCTGGGCACTGTAGCTGGCTGACTGACTGGCTTCACCTGGGCACTGTAGCTGGCTGACTGACTGTTCACCTGGGCAGGCTGACTGACTGGCTTCACCTGGGCACTGTAGCTGGCTGACTGACTGGCTTCACCTGGGCACTGTAGCAGACTGACTGACTGGCTTCACCTGGGCACTGTAGCAGACTGACTGACTGGCTTCACCTGGGCACTGTAGCTGGCTGACTGACTGGCTTCACCTGGGCACTGTAGCTGGCTGACTGACTGGCTTCACCTGGGCACTGTAGCTGGCTGACTGACTGGCTTCACCTGGGCACTGTAGCTGGCTGACTGACTGGCTTCACCTGGGCACTGTAGCTGGCTGACTGACTGGCTTCACCTGGGCACTGTAGCTGGCTGACTGACTGGCTTCACCTGGGCACTGTAGCTGGCTGACTGACTGGCTTCACCTGGGCACTGTAGCTGGCTGACTGACTGGCTTCACCTGGGCACTGTAGCTGGCTGACTGACTGGCTTCACCTGGGCACTGTAGCTGGCTGACTGACTGGCTTCACCTGGGCACTGTAGCTGGCTGACTGACTGGCTTCACCTGGGCACTGTAGCTGACTGACTGACTGGCTTCACCTGGGCACTGTAGCTGGCTGACTGACTGGCTTCACCTGGGCACTGTAGCTGGCTGACTGACTAATGCTAACTCTCTTTCTCTGTGGTGGTAGGGCTGGTAATGCTAACTCTCTTTCTCTGTGGTGGTAGGGCTGGTAATGCTAACTCTCTTTCTCTGTGGTGGTAGGGCTGGTAATGCTAACTCTCTTTCTCTGTGGTGGTAGGGCTGGTAAAGCTAACTCTCTCTGGTGGTAGGGCTGGTAAAGCTAACTCTCTTTCTCTGTGGTGGTAGGGCTGGTAATGCTAACTCTCTTTCTCTGTGGTGGTAGGGCTGGTAATGCTAACTCTCTTTCTCTGTGGTGGTAGGGCTGGTAATGCTAACTCTCTTTCTCTGTGGTGGTAGGGCTGGTAATGCTAACTCTCTTTCTCTGTGGTGGTAGGGCTGGTAATGCTAACTCTCTTTCTCTGTGGTGGTAGGGCTGGTAATGCTAACTCTCTTTCTCTGTGGTGGTAGGGCTGGTAATGCTAACTCTCTTTCTCTGTGGTGGTAGGGCTGGTAATGCTAACTCTCTTTCTCTGTGGTGGTAGGGCTGGTAATGCTAACTCTCTTTCTCTGTGGTGGTAGGGCTGGTAATGCTAACTCTCTTTCTCTGTGGTGGTAGGGCTGGTAATGCTAACTCTCTTTCTCTGTGGTGGTAGGGCTGGTAATGCTAACTCTCTTTCTCTGTGGTGGTAGGGCTGGTAATGCTAACTCTCTTTCTCTGTGGTGGTAGGGCTGGTAATGCTAACTCTCTCTCTCACGTGGTGGTAGGGCTGGTAATGCTAACTCTCTTTCTCTGTGGTGGTAGGGCTGGTAATGCTAACTCTCTTTCTCTGTGGTGGTAGGGCTGGTAATGCTAACTCTCTCTTCACACGGTGGTAGGGCTGGTAGTGCTAACTCTCTCTCTCACACGGTGGTAGGGCTGGTAATGCTAACTCTCTCTCTCTGTGGTGGTAGGGCTGGTAATGCTAACTCTCTCTCTCACACGGTGGTAGGGCTGGTAATGCTAACTCTCTCTCCTCACACGGTGGTAGGGCTGGTAATGCTAACTCTCTTTCTCTGTGGTGGTAGGGCTGGTAATGCTAACTCTCTCTCCTCTGGTGGTAGGGCTGGTAATGCTAACTCTCTCTCTGGTGGTAGGGCTGGTAATGCTAACTCTCTCTCTCACACGGTGGTAGGGCTGGTAATGCTAACTCTCTCTCCTCACACGGTGGTAGGGCTGGTAATGCTAACTCTCTCTCTCACACGGTGGTAGGGCTGGTAATGCTAACTCTCTCTCCTCACACGGTGGTAGGGCTGGTAATGCTAACTCTCTCTCCTCACACGGTGGTAGGGCTGGTAGTGCTAACTCTCTCTCCTCACACGGTGGTAGGGCTGGTAATGCTAACTCTCTCTCTCACACGGTGGTAGGGCTGACTGGTAATGCTAACTCTCTCTCTCACACGGTGGTAGGGCTGGTAATGCTAACTCTCTCTCTCACACGGTGGTAGGGCTGGTAATGCTAACTCTCTTTCACACGGTGGTAGGGCTGGTAATGCTAACTCTCTCTCTCACACGGTGGTAGGGCTGGTAATGCTAACTCTCTCTCCTCACACGGTGGTAGGGCTGGTAATGCTAACTCTCTCCTCACACGGTGGTAGGGCTGGTAGTGCTAACTCTCTTTCTCACTGTGGTGGTAGGGCTGGTAGTGCTAACTCTCTCTCCTCACACGGTGGTAGGGCTGGTAATGCTAACTCTCTCTCCTCACACGGTGGTAGGGCTGGTAATGCTAACTCTCTCCTCACTGATTGGTAGGGCTGGTAATGCTAACTCTCTCTCTCTCACGGTGGTAGGGCTGGTAATGCTAACTCTCTCTCTCACACGGTGGTAGGGCTGGTAATGCTAACTCTCTTTCTCTGTGGTGGTAGGGCTGGTAATGCTAACTCTCTTTCTCTGTGGTGGTAGGGCTGGTATGCTAACTCTCTCTCCTCACACGGTGGTAGGGCTGGTAATGCTAACTCTCTCTCTCTCACACGGTGGTAGGGCTGGTAATGCTAACTCTCTTTCTCTGTGGTGGTAGGGCTGGTAATGCTAACTCTCTCTCCTCAACGGTGGTAGGGCTGGTAATGCTAACTCTCTCTCCTCACACGGTGGTAGGGCTGGTAATCAGTGTTTTAGTTGATTCTCCTGATTCAGTCCATCTTCTCCTCTCCCTCAGTGTGTGGACTGCAGGTGCCGACTTGGAGGGTCAGAGGTCAGAGCCCAGATCAGAATCAGCAACGGGAAGCCTTACTGTGACCCCTGCTACATCCGACTCAAGTGTAAGTCATTTCTACAGAACATAAAGGAGTCCGATAAGAATCTCCCTCCTCCCAATGTATCCAAGGCATTTTACTCTGCTGGCCCGTTCTACTGGTCCACCTGCTCTCTCGGTCCCTGCACCTCATTTTACTCTGCTGGCCCGTTCTACTGATCCACCTGCTCTCTCGGTCCCTGCACCTCATTTTACTCTGCTGGCCCGTTCTACTGGTCCACCTGCTCTCTCGGTCCCTGCACCTCATTTTACTCTGCTGGCCCGTTCTACTGGTCCACCTGCTCTGGTCGCTGCACCTTTTTAATGAGAACATACCTGACATATGATGTCTATTTAGAGAAGACGGGCCTGCCATTTTGGAAGTCCTGTCCAAGTACTCTGTAATTAGATGGTGTCATTACTACATCAGATGTTTTATTAGATCAGACATAATCAGATGTTCTCTTATCAACCTTTCAGCACACCTTGCCACTTCCCTGTGACCAGAATGCATTGCAGCAGATTGAGGAAGAGACGACGACAACAACCTCAAACACGACGGTGGAGATCTTGACTATGACCTTGTGTTGACCATGTATTTAGAGCTGGGTTGAACTTTCTTTTAGGGAACAATGTACCGATTTATACTATTGGCTGTGACTCAAATGGCGTCCTATTCCCTACGTAGTGCACTACTACCCATAGGGCTCTGGTCAAAAGTAGTGCACTACTACCCATAGGGCTCTGGTCAAAAGTAGTGCACTATGTAGGGAATAGGTGGCCTTTTGGGACATGTCTCAAAGATGCAGTTTTGGTGTTCCTAGTTAATGAACTACTGTACTTCTCCACATACCCTATGTCTCTGACTAAGATGCAGTTTTGGTGTTCCTAGTTCATGAACTACTGTACTTCTCCACATACCCTATGTCTCTGACTAAGATGCAGTTTTGGTGTTCCTAGTTCATGAACTACTGTACTTCTCCACATACCCTATGTCTCTGACTAAGATGCAGTTTTGGTGTTCCTAGTTCATGAACTACTGTACTTCTCCACATACCCTATGTCTCTGACTAAGATGCAGTTTTGGTGTTCCTAGTTCATGAACTACTGTACTTCTCCACATACCCTATGTCTCTGACTAAGATGCAGTTTTGGTGTTCCTAGTTAATGAACCACTGTACTTCTCCACATACCCTATGTCTCTGACTAAGATGCAGTTTTGGTGTTCCTAGTTAATGAACCACTGTACTTCTCCACATACCCTATGTCTCTGACTAAGATGCAGTTTTGGTGTTCCTAGTTAATGAACTACTGTACATGTCCGTAGCTTTTAATATGCAATCGATGTCCACAATAGACACGTGTAGTTAAGAGCTATAGGGGAGTTTTAAGTCACAGTTGTACTTGGGATTTGTTTTTTTCTTGTTGATGAAGTAAATAAATGAGGCTCTAATAAATGAATCTAATAAATGAGAGTGTATTGGAGATGCTTCTCTTTGTTTTTTTCTTTGTCGACAAATTTCTACCTTTAAAATAAAAAAAGTTAGATTGTAGATTCTTTTGTTTGTTGAAATATGTGTTCATTTTTTTGAGATGTCTAAAATATTAGTAGCTCAAACAAGTGTTAGAAAAAGGACTTCTCACATGTTGATGGTCACTGGAACTCTGCGGTTGGTGGACTCTGGAAGCAGGGAGGCTTGTTGTATGACTCACTGATGTATAAAGGGGCCTCCTTTAAAAGGAATTTACCCTCTAAACTGTTTAATGTTTGTAAATAAAAAGGACCAGGTGTTGAGCATTTAATCTGTGTATTCTAGATACGGACAGTGACTATCGGGGCGGCAGAGTGTAGAGGAGGCAGGTAGCCTAGTGGTTAGAGTGTAGAGGAGGCAGGTAGCCTAGTGGTTAGAGTGTAGAGGAGGCAGGTAGCCTAGTGGTTAGAGTGTAGAGGAGGCAGGTAGCCTAGTGGTTAGAGTGTAGAGGAGGCAGGTAGCCTAGTGGTTAGAGTGTAGAGGAGGCAGGTAGCCTAGTGGTTAGAGTGTAGAGGAGGCAGGTAGCCTAGTGGTTAGTGTAGAGGAGGCAGGTAGCCTAGTGGTTAGTGTAGAGGAGGCAGGTAGCCTAGTGGTTAGAGTGTAGAGGAGGCAGGTGGCCTAGTGGTTAGAGTGTAGAGGAGGCAGGTGGCCTAGTGGTTAGAGTGTAGGACTAGAAACCAAAAGGTTGCAAGATCGAATCCCTGAGCTGACAAGTGGCAACATCGGTCCTTCTGCCCCTGAACAAGGCAATTAATCCACTGTTCCCCGATAGGCTGTTATTGAAAATAAGGATTTGTTCTTAACTGACTTGCTGAGTTAAATCAAGGTAAAATTGGATAAGGATGTCCCTTTAGGTTGTCATGGCTGTGTTTCACCACTAGATGGCAGTTTTTGATTAATTTTATTCTACCTTTATTTAACTAGGCAAGTCAGTTATTAAGAACAAATTCTTATTTTCAATGACAGCCTACCGAGGAACAGTGGGTTAACCGCCTGTTCAGGGACAGAAGGACAGGGTTAGACCCCGTCTGGTCTATAGTAGTGGACCGCTACCCCGTCTGGTCTATAGTAGTGGACCGCTACCCCGTCTGGTCTATAGTAGTGGACCGCTACCCCGTCTGGTCTATAGTAGTGGACCGCTACCCAGTCTGGTCTATAGCAGGGGACCGCTACCCCGTCTGGTCTATAGCAGGGGCCATCTAGAGGGAGGTGGAGGAAGAATCTAGAGGGAGGAGGGAGCGAGCGAGAGGTAGTGAAGAGGGAGGTGGTGGAGACGGTACTCACTGTTGAAGTTGAAAACAAGTTAAATTGTTTGATAGGGTGCATTAAATCATGTGTTCCTTCTGATTCTGGAAATCTTTATCCTGATCACAACTCACGTACACACAGCGTAGACATACACAACGTACGAACACACAGTCATGATTTAATGAACCAAATCAAATACAGTAGACTGCTTCGTCTTTCAGCAATGGGCACTCATATCTCTCATATCTTTCTTTCCCCCTCTCCTCCCTCTCTCCTTTCTCCTCTCCCTCTCCTTCTCTCTCATCTCTTGTCCTCTCATCTCCCTCCTCCCTCTCCCTCCCTCCTTTCTCCTCTCCCCTTCTCATCTCCCCTCGCTCCCTCTTCTCCTCTCCCCCTATCTTGTTGATGTCTTTATAGATCCAATCGCCTATGAGTGATGTTATTAATATCTTGGTTGGAGGTCAGGCACCTGAGTCTGTCAGTACATAGGGATGATGTCAGTATCTCTTTATCCTCATCTCCCTCTCCCATCTCCCTCTTTTCCTCTCCCTCTCCTCTCTCCTCATCTCACTCTCCTCTCTGAGACTCTCCTCTGTAACAGTCCCCACTATCTCCATCTAGGCCTCTGTCTGAAACAGAGGACTAGACAGAGTGGGGACCATGAGGATGTCTGAAACAGAGGAGTAGATAGTGTGGACCATGAGGAGGTCTGAAACAGAGGGCTAGACAGAGTGGGGACCATGAGGATGTCTGTAACAGAGGACTAGATAGTGGGGACCATGAGGAGGTCTGAAACAGAGGACTAGATAGTGGGGACCATAGGAGGTCTGAAACAGAGGACTAGATCGAGTGGAGACCAAGAGGTCTGAAACAGAGGACTAGATAGATGCAGGTTAGAACCACAATCCCTCCCCTTTAACTCATGGGGTTTATGTCCAATCTCCATGGGGGTTAGGGTCCAATCTCCATGGGGGTTAGGGTCCAGCCTCCATGGGGGTTAGGGTCCAATCTCCATGGGGGTTAGGGTCCAATCTCCATGGGGGTTAGGGTCCAGCCTCCATGGGGGTTAAGGTCCAATCTCCATGGGGGTTAGGGTCCAATCTCCATGGGGGTTAGTGTCCAATCTCCATGGGGGTTAGGGTCCAATCTCCATGGGGGTTAAGGTCCAATCTCCAAGGGGTTAAGGTCCAATCTCCATGGGGGTTAGGGTCCAATCTTCATGGGGGTTAGGGTCCAATCTCCATTGGGGTTAAGGTCTAATCTCCATGGGGTTAGGGTCCAATCACCATCGGGGTTAAGGTCTAATCTCCAGGGGGTTAGGGTCCAATCACCATCGGGGTTAAGGTCTAATCTCCATGGGGGATGGGGTCCAATCTCCATGGGGGTTAGGGTACAGCCTCCATGGGGGTTAGGGTCCAATCTCCATGGGGGTTAGGGCTCAGCCTCCATGGGGGTTAGGGTCCAATCTCCATGGGGGTTAGGGTCCAATCTCCATGGGGGTTAGGGTCCAATCTCCATGGGGGTTAGGGTCCAATCTCCATGGGGGTTAGGGTCCAATCTCCATGGGGGTTAAGGTCCAATCTCCATGGGGGTTAGGGTCCAATATCCATGGGGGTTAGGGTCCAATCTCCATGGGGGTTAGGGACCAGCCTCCATGGGGGTTAGGGTCCAATCTCCATGGGGGTTAGGGTCCAGCCTCCATGGGGGTTAAGGTCCAATCTCCATGGGGGTTAAGGTCCAATCTCCATGGGGGTTAAGGTCCAATCTCCATGGGGGTTAAGGTCCAATCTCCATGGGGGTTAGGGTCCAATCTCCATCGGGGTTAAGTTCTAATCTCCATGGGGGTTAGGGTCCAATCTCCATGGGGGTTAGGGTCTAATCTCCATGGGGGTTATGGTCCAATCTCCATTGGGGTTAGGGTCCAATCTCCATCGGGGTTAAGTTCTAATCTCCATGGGGTTAGGGTCCAATCTCCATGGGGGTTAGGGTCTAATCTCCATGGGGGTTATGGTCCAATCTCCATTGGGGTTAGGGTCCAATCTCCATGGGGGTTAGGGTCCAATCTCCATGGGGGTTAGGGTCCAATCTCCATCGGGGTTAAGTTCTAATCTCCATGGGGGTTAGGGTCCAATCTCCATGGGGGTTAGGGTCCAATCTCCATGGGGGTTAGGGTCCAATCTCCATGGGGGTTAGGGTCCAGCCTCCATGGGGGTTAGGGTCCAATCTCCATGGGGGTTAGGTCCAGCCTCCATGGGGGTTAGGGTCCAATCTCCATGGGGGTTAGGTTCCAGCCTCCATGGGGGTTAGGGTCCAATCACCATGGGGGTTAGGGTCCAATCTCCATGGGGGTTAGGGTCTAATCTCCATGGGGGTTAGGGTCCAATCTCCATGGGGATTAGGGTCCAGCCTCCATTGGGGTTAAGGTCCAATCTCCATGGGGGTTAAGGTCCAATCTCCATTGGTGTTAAGGTTCAATCTCCATGGGGGTTAAGGCCCAATCTCCATGGGGTTTAAGGTCCAATCTCCATGGGGCTTAAGGTCCAGCCTCCATGGGGGTTAGGGTCCAATCTCCATGGGGGTTAGGGTCCAGCCTCCATGGGGGTTAGGGTCCAATATCCATGGGGGATAGGGTCCAATCTCCATGGGGTTTAAGGTCCAATCTCCATGGGGCTTAAGGTCCAGCCTCCATGGGGGTTAGGGTCCAATCTCAATGGGGGTTAGGTCCAGCCTCCATGGGGGTTAGGGTCCAATCTCCATGGGGGTTAGGGTCCAGCCTCCATGGGGGTTAGGTCCAATATCCATGGGGGATAGGGTCCAATCTCCATGGGGTTTAGGTCCAATCTCCATGGGGCTTAGGGTCCAGCCTCCATGGGGGTTAGGGTCCAATCTCAATGGGGGTTAGGGTCCAATCTCCATGGGGGTTAAGGTCCAATCTCCATGGGGGTTAGGGTCTAG
Source organism: Oncorhynchus tshawytscha (assembly GCF_018296145.1). Classification (NCBI taxonomy): domain Eukaryota; kingdom Metazoa; phylum Chordata; class Actinopteri; order Salmoniformes; family Salmonidae; genus Oncorhynchus; species Oncorhynchus tshawytscha. The sequence goes on along the minus strand of NW_024608997.1, from coordinate 10,496 downwards.
CCTCCATGGGGGTTAGGGTCCAATCTCCATGGGGGTTAGGGTCCAGCCTCCATGGGGGTTAAGGTCCAATCTCTATGGGGGTTAAGGTCCAATCTCCATGGGGGTTAGGGTCCAATCTCCATGGGGGTTAGGGTCCAATCTCCATGGGGGTTAGGGTCCAATCTCCATGGGGGTTAGGGTCCATCCTCCATGGGGGTTAAGGTCCAATCTCCAAGGGGGTTAAGGTCCAATCTCCATGGGGGTTAAGGTCCAATCTCCATGGGGGTTAGGGTCCAATCTCCATGGGGGTTAGGGTCCAATCTCCATGGGGGTTAGGGTCCAATCTCCATGGGGGTTAGGGTCCAATCTCCATGGGGGTTAAGGTCTAATCTCTATGGGGGTTAGGGTCCAATCTCCATGGGGGTTAGGGTCCAATCTCCAGGGGGTTAGGGTCCAATCTCCAGGGGGTTATCTCTCCATGGGGGTTAGGGTCCAATCTCCATGGGGGTTGGGGTCCAATCTCCATGGGGGTTAGGGTCCAGCCTCCATGGGGGTTAGGGTCCAATCTCCATGGGGGTTAGGGTCCAGCCTCCATGGGGGTTAGGGTACAATCAACATGGGGGTTAGGGTCCAATCTCCTTGGGGGTTAGGGTCCAGCCTCCATGGGGTTAAGGTCCAATCTCCATGGGGGTTAAGGTCCAATCTCCATGGGGGTTAGGTCCAATCTCCATGGGGGTTAAGGTCCAATCTCCATGGGGGTTAGGTCCAATCTCCGTGGGGGTTAAGGTCCAATCTCCATGGGGGTTAACATCCAATCTCCATGGGGGTAGGGTCCAATCTCCATGGGGGTTAGGGTCCAATCTCCATGGGGGTTAGGGTCCAATCTCCATGGGGGTTAGGGTCCAATCTCCATGGGGGTTAGGGTCCAATCTCCATGGGGGTTAGGGTCCAGCCTCCATGGGGGTTAAGGTCCAATCTCCATGGGGGTTAAGGTCCAATCTCCATGGGGGTTAAGGTCCAATCTCCATGGGGGTTAAGGTCCAATCTCCATGGGGGTTAAGGTCCAATCTCCATGGGGGTTAAGGTCCAATCTCCATGGGGTTAAGGTCCAATCTCCATGGGGGTTAAGGTCCAATCTCCATGGGGGTTAAGGTCCAATCTCCATGGTGGTTAAGGTCTAATCTCCATGGGGGTTAGGGTCCAATCTCCATGGGGGTTAGGGTCCAATCTCCATGGGGGTTAGGGTCCAATCTCCATGGGGGTTAGCGTCCAATCTCCATGGGGGTTAGGGTCCAGCCTCCATGGGGGTTAGGGTCCAATCTCCATGGGGGTTAGGGTCCAGCCTCCATGGGGTTAGGGTCCAATCTCCATGGGGGTTAGGGTCCAGCCTCCATTGGGGGTTAAGGTCCAATCTCCATGGGGGTTAAGGTCCAATCTCCATTGGTGTTAAGGTCCAATCTCCATGGGGGTTAAGGCCCAATCTCCATGGGGTTTAAGGTCCAATCTCCATGGGGCTTAAGGTCCAGCCTCCATGGGGGTTAGGGTCCAATCTCCATGGGGGTTAGGGTCCAGCCTCCATGGGGGTTAGGGTCCAATATCCATGGGGGTTAGTGTCCAGCCTCCATGGGGGTTAAGGTCCAATCTCCATGGGGGTTAGGGTCCAGCCTCCATGGGGGTTAGGTCCAATCTCCATGGGGGTTAGGGTCCAGCCTCCATGGGGGTTAAGGTCCAATCTCTATGGGGGTTAAGGTCCAATCTCCATGGGGTTAGGGTCCAATCTCCATGGGGGTTAGGGTCCAATCTCCATGGGGGTTAGGGTCCAATCTCCATGGGGGTTAGGTCCAATCTCCATGGGGGTTAGGGTCCAATCTCCATGGGGGTTAGGGTCCAATCTCCATGGGGGTTAAGGTCCAATCTCTATGGGGGTTAGGGTCCAATCTCCATGGGGGTTAGGGTCCAGCTCCAGGGGGTTAGGGTCCAATCTCCAGGGGGTTAGGGGGTTATCTCCATGGGGTTAGAGTCCAATCTCCATGGGGGTTAGGGTCCAATCTCCATGGGGGTTAGGGTCCAGCCTCCATGGGGGTTAGGGTCCAATCTCCATGGGGGTTAGGGTCCAGCCTCCATGGGGGTTAGGGTACAATCAACATGGGGGTTAGGGTCCAATCTCCTTGGGGGTTAGGGTCCAGCCTCCATGGGGGTTAAGGTCCAATCTCCATGGGGGTTAAGGTCCAATCTCCATGGGGGTTAAGGTCCAATCTCCATGGGGGTTAAGGTCCAATCTCCATGGGGGTTAAGGTCCAATCTCCATGGGGGTTAAGGTCCAATCTCCATGGGGGTTAACGTCCAATCTCCATGGGGGTAGGGTCCAATCTCCATGGGGTTAGGGTCCAATCTCCATGGGGGTTAGGGTCCAATCTCCATGGGGGTTAGGGTCCAATCTCCATGGGGGTTAGGGTCCAGCCTCCATGGGGGTTAAGGTCCACCTCCATGGGGGTTAAGGTCCAATCTCCATGGGGGTTAAGGTCCAATCTCCATGGGGGTTAAGGTCCAATCTCCATGGGGGTTAAGGTCCAATCTCCATGGGGGTTAAGGTCCAATCTCCATGGGGGTTAAGGTCCAATCTCCATGGGGGTTAAGGTCCAATCTCCATGGGGGTTAAGGTTCAATCTCCATGGGGGTTAGGGTCCAATCTCCATGGGGGTTAGGGTCCAATCTCCATGGGGGTTAGGGTCCAATCTCCATGGGGGTTAGGGTCCAATCTCCATGGGGGTTAGCGTCCAATCTCCATGGGGGTTAGGGTCCAGCCTCCATGGGGGTTAGGGTCCAATCTCCATGGGGGTTAGGGTCCAGCCTCCATGGGGTTAGGGTCCAATCTCCATGGGGGTTAGGGTCCAATCTCCATGGGGTTTAAGGTCCAATCTCCATGGGGGTTAGGGTGCAATCTCCATGGGGGTTAGGGTCCAGCCTCCATGGGGGTTAGGGTCCAATCTCCATGGGGGTTAGGGTCCAATCTCCATGGGGTTTAAGGTCCAATCTCCATGGGGGTTAGGGTGCAATCTCCATGGGGGTTAGGGTCCAGCCTCCATGGGGGTTAGGGTCCAATCTCCATGGGGTTTAAGGTTCAATCTCCATGGGGCTTAAGGTCCACTCTTCATGGGGGTTAAGGTCCAATCTCCATGGGTTAAGGTTCAATCTCTGCTCTACTCCAGCTTAAATGCAGATGCTATTACGTGCTTTCTCCTGCTCTACTGAAATGAATTGTCCTTCAAGCAGTGATTAAGTGGTTTTGTGTGGTTTATGAAAAAGGAAGTTGTTTCAGCATAACGATGTCGTGAGGCACTGGAAAAACCTTGATAGTGGAGCTTGAATAAATGAAGGCCTTTGACAGAAGGAAGTCACAAAAATGGAAACAGTATAATGTGTGACTGATTGGGGACTCTACAACACTGTGGTGGGGACTCAGGGTTTAACCAGAGGTTCCAGTTCTACCACACTGTGGTGGGGACTCAGGGTTTAACCAGAGGTTCCAGTTCTACCACACTGTGGTGGGGACTCAGGTTTAACCAGAGGTTCCAGTTCTACCACACTGTGGACAACACTGTGGGGGACTCAGGGGACTCCAGTTCTACCAGGGTTTAACCAGAGGTTCCAGTTCTACCACACTGTGGAGGGGACTCGGGTTTAACCAGAGGTTCCAGTTCTACCACACTGTGGAGGGGACTCGGTGTTTAACCAGAGGTTCCAGCTCTACAACACTGTGGTTCCATCCTAAAAGGCTCACTGTACCCGATATAGTGCACTCCCTTTGAACCAAGGCCCATACGGTGCCATTTGGAATGCACTCTGAGTTAGCCAAGTGGAGATGTGATCTGGGGGGAGACTTGTATAAACCACGATGGTCGCCAGACCAATATACTTTGTGTCTGGCTACGCCTGGGCTCCATGGAAATCCCAAATATGAAGAAGAACTGGGAAATTACAGGGACAGGAGGAAGTGGTCACTAAGGGTACGTCCCAAATGGCTCCCTATCTAGTGTGCACTACTTTTGACCCGGACCTATCATGCACTATATATATATATATATATATATAGGGTGCCGTTTGGGAAGCAGACCTACTATACTATGCTGGAAAGTTCCCAGAATTCCCCCGAGGAGTGAGATGAGAGGAATATTTCAAAGGAGACGTGTTTATGAATCCAGTCATGTGATATGCCTCTGGTTAGTGTTTGAGGTGAAGGAACGTTGGAGGGAAGGAATGCCCTTTATTGGGCGGAGAGAGGTAGAACGGGCTAGTCTTGGTGGATGTAAAATATAACTGGTTTTGGCTGCTTCTCAGCAGCTAGATTGGCAACCAACAGACAAGGCAGTTTGTTAAACAGTTCCTCTTGATCAGGGTTGTTTATAGGTGATGGGATATTTGGTAACAAAAACAACTGTTGGAAACATGTTAAAGTATATGAAGTACATGCTGTTCTGTTCCCATTGGAAACATGTTAAAGTACATGCTGTTCTGTCCCCATTGGAAACATGTTAAAGTACATGAAGTACATGCTGTTCTGTTCCCATTGAAAACATGTTAAAGTACATGAAGTACATGCTGTTCTGTCCCCATTGGAAACATGTTAAAGTACATGAAGTACATGCTGTCTGTTCCCATTGGAAACATGTTAAAGTACATGAAGTACATGCTGTTCTGTTCCCATTGGAAACATGTTAAAGTACATGAAGTACATGTTGTTCTGTTCCCGTTGAAAACATGTTGTAAACATGTTAAACATGTTAAAGTACATGCTGTTCTGTTCCTGTTGAAAACATGTTAAAGTACATGCTGTTCTGTCCCCATTGGAAACATGTTAAAGTACATGCTGTTCTGTTCCCGTTGGAAACATGTTAAAGTACATGCTGTTCTGTTCCCGTTGGAAACATGTTAAAGTACATGCTGTTCTGTTCCCGTTGGAAACATGTTAAAGTACATGAAGTACATGCTGTTCTGTCCCCATTGGAAACATGTTAAAGTACATGCTGTTCTGTTCCTGTTGGAAACATGTTAAAGTACATGCTGTGTTCTGTCCCCATTGGAAACATGTTAAAGTACATGAAGTACATGCTGTTCTGTCCCCATTGGAAACATGTTAAAGTACATGAAGTACATGCTGTTCTGTCCCCATTGGAAACATGTTAAAGTAATGAAGTACATGCTGTTCTGTCCCCATTGGAAACATGTTAAAGTACATGAAGTACATGCTGTTCTGTCCCCATTGGAAACATGTTAAAGTACATGAAGTACATGCTGTTCTGTCCCCATTGGAAACATGTTAAAGTACATGAAGTACATGCTGTTCTGTTCCCATTGGAAACATGTTAAAGTACATGAAGTACATGCTGTTCTGTTCCCCATTGGAAACATGTTAAAGTACATGAAGTACATGCTGTTCTGTTCCCATTGGAAACATGTTAAAGTACATGAAGTACATGCTGTTCTGTTCCCATTGGAAACATGTTAAAGTACATGAAGTACATGCTGTTCTGTTCCCATTGGAAACATGTTAAAGTACATGAAGTACATGCTGTTCTGTTCCCATTGGAAACATGTTAAAGTACATGAAGTACATGCTGTTCTGTTCCCCATTGGAAACATGTTAAAGTACATGAAGTACATGCTGTTCTGTCCCCATTGGAAACATGTTAAAGTACATGAAGTACATGCTGTTCTGTTCCCCATTGGAAACATGTTAAAGTACATGAAGTACATGCTGTTCTGTCCCCATTGGAAACATGTTAAAGTACATGAAGTACATGCTGTTCTGTTCCCATTGGAAACATGTTAAAGTACATGAAGTACATGCTGTTCTGTCCCCATTGGAAACATGTTAAAGTACATGAAGTACATGCTGTTCTGTCCCCATTGGAAACATGTTAAAGTACATGAAGTACATGCTGTTCTGTCCCCATTGGAAACATGTTAAAGTACATGAAGTACATGCTGTTCTGTCCCCATTGGAAACATGTTAAAGTACATGAAGTACATGCTGTTCTGTTCCCGTTGGAAACATGTTAAAGTACATGAAGTACATGCTGTTCTGTTCCTGTTGAAAACATGTTAAAGTACATGCTGTTCTGTCCCCATTGGAAACATGTTAAAGTACATGCTGTTCTGTTCCCCATTGGAAACATGTTAAAGTACATGAAGTACATGCTGTTCTGTCCCCATTGGAAACATGTTAAAGTACATGAAGTACATGCTGTTCTGTTCCCCATTGGAAACATGTTAAAGTACATGAAGTACATGCTGTTCTGTCCCCATTGGAAACATGTTAAAGTACATGAAGTACATGCTGTTCTGTCCCCATTGGAAACATGTTAAAGTACATGAAGTACATGCTGTTCTGTCCCCATTGGTTAAACATGTTAAAGTACATGAAGTACATGCTGTTCTGTCCCCATTGGAAACATGTTAAAGTACATGAAGTACATGCTGTTCTGTCCCCATTGGAAACATGTTAAAGTACATGAAGTACATGCTGTTCTGTCCCCATTGGAAACATGTTAAAGTACATGAAGTACATGCTGTTCTGTCCCCATTGGAAACATGTTAAAGTACATGAAGTACATGCTGTTCTGTTCCCATTGGAAACATGTTAAAGTACATGAAGTACATGCTGTTCTGTCCCCATTGGAAACATGTTAAAGTACATGAAGTACATGCTGTTCTGTCCCCATTGGAAACATGTTAAAGTACATGAAGTACATGCTGTTCTGTCCCCATTGGAAACATGTTAAAGTACATGAAGTACATGCTGTTCTGTTCCTGTTGGAAACATGTTAAAGTACATGAAGTACATGCTGTTCTGTCCCCATTGGAAACATGTTAAAGTACATGAAGTACATGCTGTTCTGTTCCCATTGGAAACATGTTAAAGTACATGAAGTACATGCTGTTCTGTCCCCATTGGAAACATGTTAAAGTACATGAAGTACATGCTGTTCTGTTCCCATTGGAAACATGTTAAAGTACATGAAGTACATGCTGTTCTGTTCCCATTGGAAACATGTTAAAGTACATGAAGTACATGCTGTTCTGTCCCCATTGGAAACATGTTAAAGTACATGAAGTACATGCTGTTCTGTCCCCATTGGAAACATGTTAAAGTACATGAAGTACATGCTGTTCTGTTCCCATTGGAAACATGTTAAAGTACATGAAGTACATGCTGTTCTGTTCCCATTGGAAACATGTTAAAGTACATGAAGTACATGCTGTTCTGTCCCCATTGGAAACATGTTAAAGTACATGAAGTACATGCTGTTCTGTCCCCATTGGAAACATGTTAAAGTACATGAAGTACATGCTGTTCTGTCCCCATTGGAAACATGTTAAAGTACATGAAGTACATGCTGTTCTGTCCCCATTGGAAACATGTTAAAGTACATGAAGTACATGCTGTTCTGTCCCCATTGGAAACATGTTAAAGTACATGAAGTACATGCTGTTCTGTCCCCATTGGAAACATGTTAAAGTACATGAAGTACATGCTGTTCTGTTCCCATTGAAACATGTTAAAGTACATGAAGTACATGCTGTTCTGTCCCCATTGGAAACATGTTAAAGTACATGAAGTACATGCTGTTCTGTCCCCATTGGAAACATGTTAAAGTACATGAAGTACATGCTGTTCTGTCCCCATTGGAAACATGTTAAAGTACATGAAGTACATGCTGTTCTGTTCCCCATTGGAAACATGTTAAAGTACATGAAGTACATGCTGTTCTGTTCCCATTGGAAACATGTTAAAGTACATGAAGTACATGCTGTTCTGTCCCCATTGGAAACATGTTAAAGTACATGAAGTACATGCTGTTCTGTCCCCATTGGAAACATGTTAAAGTACATGAAGTACATGCTGTTCTGTCCCCATTGGAAACATGTTAAAGTACATGAAGTACATGCTGTTCTGTTCCCATTGGAAACATGTTAAAGTACATGAAGTACATGCTGTTCTGTCCCCATTGGAAACATGTTAAAGTTCTGTTCATGAAGTACATGCTGTTCTGTGTTCCCATTGGAAACATGTTAAAGTACATGAAGTACATGCTGTTCTGTCCCCATTGGAAACATGTTAAAGTACATGAAGTACATGCTGTTCTGTCCCCATTGGAAACATGTTAAAGTACATGAAGTACATGCTGTTCTGTTCCCCATTGAAACATGTTAAAGTACATGAAGTACATGCTGTTCTGTCCCCATTGGAAACATGTTAAAGTACATGAAGTACATGCTGTTCTGTTCCCATTGGAAACATGTTAAAGTACATGCTGTTCTGTTCCCATTGGAAACATGTTAAAGTACATGAAGTACATGCTGTTCTGTTCCTGTTGGAAACATGTTAAAGTACATGCTGTTCTGTCCCCATTGGAAACATGTTAAAGTACATGAAGTACATGCTGTTCTGTTCCTGTTGGAAACATGTTAAAGTACATGAAGTACATGCTGTTCTGTCCCCATTGGAAACATGTTAAAGTACATGAAGTACATGCTGTTCTGTTCCCATTGGAAACATGTTAAAGTACATGAAGTACATGCTGTTCTGTCCCCATTGGAAACATGTTAAAGTACATGAAGTACATGCTGTTCTGTTTCCCATTGGAAAACATGTTAAAGTACATGAAGTACATGCTGTTCTGTCCCCATTGGAAACATGTTAAAGTACATGAAGTACATGCTGTTCTGTTCCCATTGGAAACATGTTAAAGTACATGAAGTACATGCTGTTCTGTTCCCCATTGGAAACATGTTAAAGTACATGAAGTACATGCTGTTCTGTTCCCATTGGAAACATGTTAAAGTACATGAAGTACATGCTGTTCTGTTCCCATTGGAAACATGTTAAAGTACATGAAGTACATGCTGTTCTGTTCCCATTGGAAACATGTTAAAGTACATGAAGTACATGCTGTTCTGTCCCCATTGGAAACATGTTAAAGTACATGAAGTACATGCTGTTCTGTCCCCATTGGAAACATGTTAAAGTACCATTGTTCTGTTCCCAAACATGTTAAAGTACATGAAGTACATGCTGTTCTGTTCCCATTGGAAACATGTTAAAGTACATGAAGTACATGCTGTTCTGTCCCCATTGGAAACATGTTAAAGTACATGAAGTACATGCTGTTCTGTTCCCATTGGAACATGTTAAAGTACATGAAGTACATGCTGTTCTGTCCCCATTGGAAACATGTTAAAGTACATGAAGTACATGCTGTTCTGTCCCCATTGAAACATGTTAAAGTACATGAAGTACATGCTGTTCTGTCCCCATTGGAAACATGTTAAAGTACATGAAGTACATGCTGTTCTGTCCCCATTGGAAACATGTTAAAGTACATGAAGTACATGCTGTTCTGTTCCCATTGGAAACATGTTAAAGTACATGAAGTACATGCTGTTCTGTTCCCCATTGGAAACATGTTAAAGTACATGAAGTACATGCTGTTCTGTCCCCATTGGAAACATGTTAAAGTACATGAAGTACATGCTGTTCTGTCCCCATTGGAAACATGTTAAAGTACATGAAGTACATGCTGTTCTGTCCCCATTGGAAACATGTTAAAGTACATGAAGTACATGCTGTTCTGTCCCCATTGGAAACATGTTAAAGTACATGAAGTACATGCTGTTCTGTCCCCATTGGAAACATGTTAAAGTACATGAAGTACATGCTGTTCTGTCCCCATTGGAAACATGTTAAAGTACATGAAGTACATGCTGTTCTGTCCCCATTGGAAACATGTTAAAGTACATGAAGTACATGCTGTTCTGTCCCCATTGGAAACATGTTAAAGTACATGAAGTACATGCTGTTCTGTCCCCATTGGAAACATGTTAAAGTACATGAAGTACATGCTGTTCTGTTCCCATTGGAAACATGTTAAAGTACATGAAGTACATGCTGTTCTGTCCCCATTGGAAACATGTTAAAGTACATGAAGTACATGCTGTTCTGTCCCCATTGGAAACATGTTAAAGTACATGAAGTACATGCTGTTCTGTTCCTGTTGGAAACATGTTAAAGTACATGAAGTACATGCTGTTCTGTTCCCATTGGAAACATGTTAAAGTACATGAAGTACATGCTGTTCTGTCCCCATTGGAAACATGTTAAAAGTACATGAAGTACATGCTGTTCTGTTCCTGTTGGAAACATGTTAAAGTACATGAAGTACATGCTGTTCTGTTCCCATTGGAAACATGTTAAAGTACATGAAGTACATGCTGTTCTGTTCCCGTTGGAAACATGTTAAAGTACATGAAGTACATGCTGTTCTGTTCCTGTTGGAAACATGTTAAAGTACATGAAGTACATGCTGTTCTGTTCCTGTTGGAAACATGTTAAAGTACATGAAGTACATGCTGTTCTGTTCCCATTGGAAACATGTTAAAGTACATGAAGTACATGCTGTTCTGTTCCTGTTGGAAACATGTTAAAGTACATGAAGTACATGCTGTTCTGTTCCTGT